>NC_084735.1:76118811-76131311 GCF_033978785.1 Entelurus aequoreus
ACACTGAAAACACCCCAGTGAGACCACTGCAGAGAAAGACGCTGATTTTAAAATGTTTCTTTTATTTTCTTTCCGTGACGCAGTACGGAGCGACTTCCAGGCTTATGGACAAACATTGACTACTACTACACGGTTAGGCGCACACAGGGTGTGCAGTTGCAAGAGTTATTGTGTGTCGTAACATAATATGTACTCATATGTGCTTATTATATCACAATTTTTAATGGAAATTAAAACCTCTGAAGAAAAGTACTCCTCGACACAAATACGGATTTAACGAACGGTCACTTTTTGGGTTTAAATGTTACACGACTTTCTTTGTTTTTTTTTAGTGTCCGCAGTCGTATAACCGATGTCACTTCCGATTGCACGTTGGCTGAGCGGTTTGATTTACAAGCCACCCCCCACCCCCACGAGTATGTCTGGAAAACAGACGAGCATTACGTTTCCAGAGCGATGAGTTTATTCGCGCGGTCATCAATCACCGGCGGTACGGAAGACGTTTTCGTTGCGGAACTATCGGGCGCGTTTATCGAGACTGCTGGGCCTTGCCGGCCGTGCAAAGACGGGCGTTTGGAGCCATTAGAGGCAACATTCACAAGAAAATAACTCGGGTCTTATCAGTGTGATTGATGGCCGACTGCTTTTATTGCCAAACAGCCACGGCGAGTCACTGAGGGTTAACGACGGTGCTAAGTGTCCCGTATAAAAATAAATAAATAAAATGCGCTCTTTAATGACTCTGCACTTTAGGCGGGCTGCAACCGACGTTGAGGTTTTAGAAGATGAGAAGTTTGTGCTTTTTTAAAAACCAGTAAAAAAAAACTGACCAAGAACTAACAGCGATGGAGGCCGAATGGTGTGCACTACCTGGCTGTTTTGTTGCTTCAGTATCAACTGGTTTGTGTCATGATCTTGCAGTGCTTGTTTTCGGGGTCGTGGGGCGGAGCCACCTTGGCACACACCCGATACCCATTTCCTCCTGACTACTTAAGCTCTCCAGTTCATCCACTCAGCGCCAGTAGATTTTCTGATGGTTCACCCTTTCATTAGAATTCATCTCCTCTGCTTTGGCTCCACTCAACGCCTCTCGTTTCCTCCGCCGTGTAGTGTTAACTGTTTCCTCTCCACATCTTTTGTGTGCGTTTTCCTTTACGGAATATGTACTGTACTGTGCAATCTACTTTTGAAATGTATCAATATCATTGATGCATTATGTTTATTGCAATTCTAATACAACATTGTGTCATTTTGCCCCTGGGACAGATTTGCTCCTTATTTTGGGATTTAACACGTTGTTTTTATTAAGTTTTAATTCAATCCATGCCACAAATAATGACTAATAATTAAAAATAACAAAATAATTAACTTAAATAAAATGATAGTGATTAATGATTAAAAATACCAAACAATAATAGAATTACATAAAAATAATAGCAAATTAAATAACAAAATGTGTAATATATATTTATTACATTTTACTTCACATGACAATGTTCCAAAACGTAGAGTTGTGAAAATCGAACATTAAAAACGTGATTGTATCACTAATACATTATTATTGAAAATTCATTGCTTAAGTGGGTCTGCCATTGGGACAGATACGTTTTTTTAAACAGCAATTAAAGACAGACACACAGAGATAGACACACATTGTTTTTATTACATTTTTACAGATTTGTAGTTACACAGTAAAGATAGATAACGATGTATAATTTTAAATACAATCAAAATGATACTGAACTTAAAATAAAATTGTTAATTTAAATAAAAAATGAAAAAGTGTAATAAATATAATTTATCATATTTTACTTAACATGACAGTAAAATGCAAAGCTGTGAAAATCAAACATTTAAAAATTAGATTTTCTGAAATTTCTCCTGTCTTTTAATGTTTATTGTAAAAATGTTATCAATATGGTGATTTTTTTAGCATGGAAAGCTTATACAGCGTCATACACTAGTTCTAACTCCTAACTTGAACGTGTATGAAATATTCAGAGTAACTGCTCTTACTGTAGTAGCAAAAAAGCTTTGCTGTTGTTTAAGGTCTTCACCAAACAAGCACAAACTGCTTGAGAATTCCCAAAAAAAGCGCTTCGGGCCTGTTTGGCACGGCGTCGCGTTGGACGCCATTCTTCCGTCCTGCCTTCTTCCACTGGGTCGCTCCCAAATATCCTCGAGTAGGAGGATGTTGTGTTTTTGAGTGTAGTTGAGTTAAGATCTGTGGAATTGCGAAAGGTCAGAGCGTATGATTCACTTCATTTTCTGACTCGGTACGCTTCAGCGATCCTCATGTTCCATGTATGGAAGCATTTGTTATCTCCTTTCATGCTTTAATCAGGACACTTCTTTAAAACGCCTCTGGGAGAAAAGTGGCCAAGTTACTCCCACAGTTCTGTCTCGTTACCCCACTTTCTGGGGCTACACTGCCTCCTGTAGGCTTGGAGGTCTTGCCTTTGTCCATTAAAACTGTATATAGACGTTAAAGTCTACTCATTTACTCCTTACACCAGGGGTCGGCAGCCCAAAATGTTGAAAGAGCCATATTGGAGCAAAAATTTAAATAAAAAATCTGTCTGGAGCTGCAAAAAATTAAAAGCCTTATTTAAGTGTTAGAAGGGAGGCAACACATGATGTAATTTTCTATATTAGCTATATTAGCCTACTATCAAAGGCAGAAATGTTGTATTTTAATTTAATTTTCATTCTCCACATTTTTGCAACATTGGAAATCAATCAATCTAATGGATTTATTACAATCTTTGCAAGCTGGGTAACGTTTGCGGTGGTCTGGAACAACATGGCACACAAACAACTATGAGAAATGCAGCCAATATTACATACAGATAATGTGTCATGAGACATGCAAATATAAATTAAATAAACAGAGGACATAAATAAATGAAATTAAATTAGCTCAAATATACCTACCGTATTTTTCGGACTATAAGTCGCTCCGGAGTATAGGTCGCACCGGCCGAAAATGCATAATAAAGAAGGAAAAAAACATATATAAGTCGCACTGGAGCAGGGGTCACCAACCTTTTTGAAACCAAGAGCTACTTCTTGGGTACTGATTAATGCGAAGGGCTACCAGTTTGATACACACTTAAATAAATTGCCAGAAATAGCCAATTTGCTCAATTTACCTTTAACTCTATGTTATTATTAATAATTAATGATATTTACATTTAATTGAACGGTTTAAAAGAGGAGAAAACACGAAAAAAAATGACAATTAAATTTTGAAACATAGTTTATCTTCAATTTCGACTCTTTAAAATTCAAAATTCAACCGAAAAAAAGAAGAGAAAAACTTAAAAAAAGAATTTATGGAACATCATTAGTAATTTTTCCTGATTTAGATTAATTTTAGAATTTTGATGACATGTTTTAAATAGGTTGAAATCCAATCTACACTTTGTTAGAATATACAACAAATTGGACCAAGCTATATTTCTAACAAAGACAAATCATTATTTCTTCTAGATTTTCCAGAACAAAAATTTTAAAAGAAATTCAAAAGACTTTGAAATAAGATTTAAATTTGATTCTACAGATTTTCTAGATTTGCCAGAATAATTTTTTAAAATTTTAATCATAATAAGTTTGAAGAAATATTTTACAAATATTCTTCGTCGAAAAAACAGAAGCTAAAATAATAAATTAAATTAAAATTTATTAATTATTCTTTACAATAAAAAAAATAAATTTACTTGAACATTGATTTAAATTGTCAGGAAAGAAGAGCAAGGAATTTAAAAGGTAAAAAGGTATATGTGTTTAAAAATCCTAAAATCATTTTTAAGGTTGTATTTTTTCTCTAAAATTGTCTTTCTGAAAGTTATAAGAAGCAAAGTAAAAAAAATAATGAATTTATTTAAACAAGTGAAGACCACGTCTTTAAAATATTTTCTTGGATTTTCAAATTCTATTTGAGTTTTGTCTCTCTTAGAATTAAAAATTTCGGGCAAAGCGAGACCAGCTTGCTAGTAAATACATAAAATTTAAAAAATAGAGGCAGCTCACTGGTAAGTGCTGCTATTTGAGCTATTTTTAGAACAGGCCGGCGGGCTACTCATCTGGTCCTTACGGGCTACCTGGTGCCCGCGGGCACAGCGTTGGTGACCCCTGCACTGGAGTACTGTATAAGTCGGGAAATTTACTTGATAAAACCCAATACCAAGAATAGACATTTGAAAGGCAATTTAAATTAAATAAAGAATAGTGAACAACAGGCTGAATAAGTGTACGTTATATGAGGCATAAATAACCAACTGAGAACGTGCCTGGTATGTTAACGTAACATATTATGGTAAGAGTCATTCAAATAACTATAACATATAGAACATGCTATACGTTTACCAAACAATCTGTCACTCCTAATCGCTAAATCCCATGAAATCTTATACGCCTAGTCTCTTACGTGAATGAGCTAAATAATATTATTTGATATTTTACGGTAATGTGTTAATAATTTCACACATAAGTCGCTCCTGAGTATAACTCGCACCCCCGGCCAAACTATGAAAAAAACTGCGACTTATAGTCCGAAAAATACGGTACAAATGAACCATAATAATGCAATATGTACATACAGCTAGCCTATTTATCATGTTAGCACCGATTAGCTTGCTGTCATGCATTGACCAAACATGCCTGATAAGCACTCCAACAAGTCAATAACATCAACAAAGCTCACCTTTGTGCATTCACGCACAGCATAAAACATTTAGTGGACAAAATGAGACAAAGAAGAAGTGCCATAAAACACATCTTTCTGTGGCAGCATCGGAGAAAGTAGTACGTGTAAACAAGCTACGGTGAGTTCAAGGATCGCTGAAATCAGTAGGAAAAAACGGCGCTCGCCAAATACTCTCATCAGTGAAGTATGTTTGATATAAACAGTGGGATTTCTAAAAATTAAGAATGTTTGTGTCACGTTTGTCCTCCTACAGAAACCATAGTAAAACAAATTTTAAAATCTTATTCCATTTTCACACATCTTTGAAAAAGCTCCAAGGAGCCACTAGGGCGGAGCTGAAGAGCCGCGGGTTGCTGAACCCTGCTTTACACACATACTTTTACACAAGCCATATTACTAAATGTACATAAACAGGATATTAGAGAATTATTTTACGTATTTTCAAAGGCTGACATTTCAAAACTTTAATTTTGCAAATACTTTTTATGTGATCTATGACTTAATTCAAGCAGATTCCATTTAATATCTTCTTACCGTAATTTCCGGGTTATAGAGCGCACCGGTACTTAAGCCGCACCCACCAAATTTGATAAAAAAATACTATTTTTACATATATTAGCTGCACCGGACCATAAGCTGCAGATATAAACTGGTACGCAGTATTTTATTAATGTTGATTTGCATACCTAAATTGTTTTCAAACGGTGCTTGTCACACGGCAGTAAAACAGCTAATCAAACAAAACAGAAGTCATGGTCATGGACCCACTAGCTGCGGAAGCTAGCTCTCCAATCAGCTAAAAATATTGAATAACTCTACAATGACATTTTGGGGAATTTACAAAACTGAAAACGCCATTGTCAGTTAATAATACCGACACAGACACTTTTAAATGTGTTATCATATTCGCTAATGTTATTAACGCTAGCTTGATTACATTACGATAGCACGTACAAATATGCATGAAAACACTCCTACACGTTTTAGTAAGTACAAATTGTTTTAATTATATTGTAAAACTTTACCAATGTTTCTTGGCGTGATAAACAAAGAATATGGATGGTTATATTCCTGGCAGGAAACAGGAAATATATTGTCAACCCACAGCGAGCAAACTCATCCAAAAGATGGCAACAACAGACCTTTTGAGCGTCTCTGTCGGTGTTCTGAAAAAAATACTTGTTCAATACAAAAAATGATGTCTGTTAGCAAAGAAAAATCTTGTTTCATAAGCCGCGTGGTTCAACGCGTTGGGGAAAAAGTGGGTTATACTTGTATAGCGCTTTTATACCTTCAAGGTACTCAAAGCGCTTTGACAGAATTTCCACATTCACCCATTCACACAAACATACACACACTGATGGCGGGAGCTGTCATGCAAGGCCCTAACCATGACCCATCAGGAGCAAGGGTGAAGTGTCTTGCTCAAAGACACAACAGACATGACGAGGTTGGTAGAAGGTGGGGATTTAACTAGGAACCCTCAGGTTGCCGGGACGGCCAATCTCCCAACCGCGCCACGCCGTCCCGTGTTATATTGGGTCACCCTACAACTACCTCTAGGGGTCCCCGCACCTCAATGTATGTATTTATTTAGTTTGCCTTTTCTTTGGTCCACCCCTGTAATGTTACTCATTAAAAAGAATCATCTATCTTTATATTGACAAAAGAAACAATGACTTGGGAACAGTTTGGTTATGTGCAGTAAAACTTTTCATAGCTCAACTCACCTTAATGTGAGTTCCTAAATTTGTGTTGGACGTCTTAAATGAAGAGAGCAGTTATGATTTTGGTTTACACAATAAACAACTAAAAACTTAGGTTTTGGGCATTGTTTTCTCTAAATGCATACATATGTCTAAATATGGCAGAGAACACGCATTATTGTGGGTTTCCTGGACGTCGTCTTCATCATTAAAATAAAAAACTAATCTGCGGGAGATAATCCCTCTGCCATTTTTAAGTATGTTTATTTTTATCGAGTCGTCAGCTTGAAGTGTCCCTCTGTCTCCGACTCATTCATCCAGGTCATTGTAATTTCTCCACATTTGTCGTTGCCCGGATCATGTTTTGTTTTTTTAAAGACTCCCTTAGCTCTGTTTCAGCACCCCTGGGTTTGTGTTTTCTTGGTTGCCATGGGTGCTGATTATTTTCACCTGCCTGGGAGCAGTTGAGCGTCCCGAACACTAATCAGAGAGCTATTTATTCCTGATTTTCACCACACCCAGTCTGGCTGTCTTCACGCAACAGTTACGTTGAATACCTTTTTGATTCCTGAGCTAAGCTTCACCATTTGTTTGTCTGTTTCTATGCTAAGCTTTTGCGCTAGCTTTTTCCTTAGCTGCCCGTGCTATCGGCACGCTTTCCTGCACTTTTATATTCTGGACTGATTTATGTAGAATAAATCATTGTCCTACCTGCACACTGCCTCCGGAGTTCCGTCTGCATCTTGGGGAAAGGATCCAGTGCATTAACATGCGACCCAACCGTAACACTTACAGTCCGAAAAATATGGTATAAGCGCTTTTATCCAGTTAAAGAAATAATAATATTTAGCAAATTTTACCCACTTGAAACCTAAAAAGCTAATTATGGCTTTAAAGACAGCTTTTATTATATACAGTAAAGTAGTACAACAAAATGTTTTGTGGATATATCTCCAAAAGTTAGAATTCAAACTATTTTCACGTGTGATGATAGCCATAGAACAAGAACTGGAACTTTGAGTTTGAGTTTATGAGTTTGAGTTTATTTCGAACATGCACGCATACAACATGATTAGGGCTGCAACAACTAATCGATTAAATCGATTAAAATCGATTATAAAAATAGTTGGCGATTAATTTAGTCATCGATTCGTTGGATCTATGCTATGCGCATGCGCAGAGGCAATTATTATTATTATTATTATTATTATTTTATTTTATTTTTTTATAAACCTTTATTTATAAACTGCAACATTTACAAACAAATGAGAAACAATAATCAAAATAAGTATGGTGCCAGTATGCTGTTTTTTTTCCAATAAAATACTGGAAAAGATATAAATGTAGTTTGTCTCTTTTATCCGATTATTAACCGATTAATCGAAGTAATAATCGACAGATTAGTCGATTATCAGATTAGTTGTTAGTTGCAGCCCTAAACATGATACATCACAATTTCCAGTTTCTCTTTTCAACATGTTCGAAAAGGAGTAGGAAGAAGCAGAGCTTATTTAATCCTACCCCTTTTCTTTTACATAACAGTTGCTAAAAGAAAAGGGATGCAAGCAGATGTCACCTGATGCACTAATTTGATATTATTCAACAAATACACAATCAGCATTGATTTTGGCGCTTTTTAATGTTCGCCACAGGTGATGGCAAAGACAAATGACCAAAAAACAGGAAATTAAGTTTAAAGAGGCATAGGACTCTGGCACTCGTGCATTCTTAGACCGCAGCCGCGGTGGACTTTAGGCCTCACACAATTGTATTACCACTCCATTTTTGTGTGACAAAAATGGCTGTGTGTTTTTGGTGAATTTAGTGCTATTAGAGCCGGACAGTTAGGCAAAAATAAAAATCACAATTATTTTTGATTGATATTGAAATCCCGATTAATTACACAAATTATTCATTAATTTGAAAACATGAGTATTTATGGTACCACGGAAACTTCACTTTAAATATAGTTAAAAAACAGATATACATGAGTAACATATAAACAAGCAGAACAATTAGATTAATAGTAACAACAATACATTTAAATAATATAAATATGATCAAATTAAATCCAGTTTTTCCATTACATTTTTTTGAATTCAGTTTTTTACTTTTTACACTTATTTGACCACCATAGAGTATGTGTTTTTTTGGTCATAATTACAATTGGATAAAAGCAATCATTTATTTATATAGCCCTTAATCACAAGTGTCTCCAAAGGCTTTACAAAATTAGAACGACAGCTCCTGACCTAAACCTACAAATGTTTTTTAAATGTGTTAAATGCACAAATCCTCACATTTATTGGTGCATAGTGCTGGGTGATATGGCTGGAAACTTTTTCACGATATATGTTTTTTATATTGATTGATATCGATAATTATTGATACTTTTTATGACTTATTTAAGCCTGCCAGTAAATACAGTGAAACAATTTCCAACTTACTTGGTGCTACTTATCAGTGGAGAGAGTGTCTGGTAGCCAGGTCGAAGGGTAATACAATAATTAAAGTAGATTTGAAGGTAGTTGCAGATTTGAGACCCTCGATAAGCTTATAAGTTATTAAACACCACTCATTAGTTTGAGAAGCAACTCATTAAATTAAATTAACATTGGAGGTGTCAGGATGTTGCTGCACTGTCTGCATTAAAACCAACAAAACCAAAGACGGGTTTCTGTTATTGAGTTGATATATCACAGTTTCTCTTCTCACGCCATGTGATGCATCAGGTTGTAATTGTATGCATGTTTGAAATAAACTCAAACCATAACCATCCAGAGAATCCACTGCAAGATGGCGCAACCACACTAGTTATGAGAGTAGCGTGTGTGTGTGTGTGTGCTCCTTTAAGAATGGCAGTGTGTTGGGTGAGTGGAAGAGTTAGGAGAGCGAGCGGTAGCATGCAGCAATAGTGGCGACTGGCGAATGATTTGGGTCGTATCCTGCGGAAATAAGAAAAAAGCGACTAATTTGTCACGACTCGGCGGTTTTGTCATTCCAATCCGAAAGCGGCGCTAAGACCACCCGTTGTCGGGTAAAGTGAAGGATCTTACCGCCCACGAAAACATTGGCCCTGGAGGGAACGTCGCCCCTCCCCTGCGCTCCTCGACTACGGTCTGGGACTGGGAGCCCAACAGCAGGAAAGGTGTAGTTTATACTGTTACGTGATAGGCTGCTTGCGTGTCCCTCCCACTTCCTGTTTCCTGTTAATCGAGTTCCCAAGGCATGAGTGACTTCATGAAACTAGTCTTGCTTCATAATTTCTGTTTTGTTCCGACCAAAAATACAAACATACCATATTTTCTGGACCATAGGGCGCACCGCATTATAAGGAGCCCTGCCGATGAGCGGGTCTATTCAGGTTCATTTTTATACAAAAGGCGCTCCGGATTATAGGACGCATTAAAGGTGTCATATATATATATTTTTTTCTCAATGTAAAACACTTTTTTGTGGTCTACATAACATGTAATGGTGGTTCTTTGGTCAAAATGTTGCATAGATTATGTTTTACAGACCATTTTCAAGCCGCTTTCTGACGGTCGCTTCAGGATGCGCCGTTTTGTGGGCGGTCTTATTTACGTGGCTCACCTTCGGCAGCATTTTTCCTCCGTCATCTTTGTTGTAGCAGGACGGGAGTGTAAGAAGTGTCAAAAGATGGCGCTAGCTGTTTTAATGACATTCAGACTTTACTTGAATCAATAACGGAGCAGCATCTCCTCATGCGGAAACAACAACACCGGAAATGTGTCCCGTGAAAAATCGTCCGACCGTAACTCTCTAATATCTAAAGTTCCTTGAGTGAATAATATAAACTCACTACACCGGTATGTTTTCGCGCTTTCATGGTGAGTTTAGTGACAGATATAAGTAAGCCATACTTGCCAACCCTCCCGGTTTTACCGGGAAACTCCCGGAATTCAGCGCCTCTCCCGATAACCTCCCGGAAGAAATTTTCTCCCGATAAACTCCCGGAATTCAGCCGGAGCTGGAGGCCACGCCCCCTCCAGCTCAATGCGGACCTGAGTGGGGACAGCGGCGACAGTCTGTTTTCACGTCCGCTTTCCCACGTCAGCGTGCCTGCCCAATCACGTTATAACTGTAGAAAGATCGAGGGCGAGTTCTTGGTTTCTTATGTGGGTTTATTGTTAGGCAGTTTCATTAACGTCCTCCCAGCGCGGTAACAACACACAACAACAGCAGTCGCGTTTTCGTCTACCGTAAAGCAGTTCGTCTGCCGTAAACAGCAATGTTGTGACACTCTTAAACAGGACAATACTGCCATCTACTGGATAGCCTCCGGAACACTGAAATTCAAGTATTTATTTTATTTATATGTATAATAAAATATATATATATATATATATATATATATATATATATATATATATATATAGAATTCACTGAAAGTCAAGTATTTCATACATGCACATATATATATATATATATATATATATATATATATATATATATATATATATATATATATATATATATATATATATATATATATATATATATATATATATATGAAATATATATATATATATATGAAATATATATGAAATACTCGAGTTGGTGAATTCTATCTGCCCCCAACCACACCCCCGCACCGCCCCCGCCCCACCCCCGACCACGCACCACCCCACCACCCACCCCCCACCTCCCGGAATCGGAGGTCTCAAGGTTGGCAAGTATTAAGTAAGCACTTTACACTACTTTAGGATGAATGTCACATAACAAGAAGATAGAGAAAAAGAAGAAGCTTATCAACTACGGCACAGACTATAAAGGTGGAAGCGCGCAATTTTTCAGTATTTATGCAGATCCCAAATACAGATCAACAGGTACCAGAAGGTAAGAAAAGTTGATTTTGCATATTATTGTGAAACAAAACGGCAGATAATGTGTTTCCTTATACACCCACCATAATAATACTCGTATGTTTAATGCGCTGACAACCCATCAAGCGGTGCGGCTTCATAGCTTACCAAAGTCGTACTAAAACGTTTTGATAGATTTTTAAGTGCAGAATGTAATGTTCTATATTTTCAATGGAACATATAAAATGTTGGTGTTGTTTACTTGAGTCATATTGCCATCATATTGCAGTCTACACGTATCTCTTATGTTTGACTGCCATCTACTGGTCACACTTATCATTACACCATGTACCAAATAAAATTGCTTCGAGGTCGTTAAGCAAAACCAGAATCATTCCGTACATTAGGCGCACCGGGTTACAAGGTGCACTGTCTAGTTTAGAGGGGGAAAAAAGGATTTTAAGTGCGCCTTATAGTCCGGAAGATATATTAGTGCTGTGTGAAATACAACATAGCAACCACGGGGAGATCCCAAACGTCTTGTATACGTCACCTTTTTTCACTCATCCGTTCCACTGTTACAAGCTCAGGAATTTGGGGCCCTATAATTATTTTTTTAATGTTTTTATGATCGTTAGAAGCCAAAATCAAAATCTTGATTAAAGTTTGATTAATTGTCCAGCCCAAACTGCTATGCAAGATGTACACTGACTACTCTAAAGTGCATCCATGTATATGAAATAGTTGTTGAGAAGACATACTGTCATGAAAAAAATGTTGAGTGTACTTCCTTTTGGTACTTTCCGCGCTGGCGGTGGCGTTGGTCCTCAATACCTTCCTGGCCAGTCCTCTCCGCTAATCTGTGTGGGACTCCAGGAGGCTTGTCCAGTTGGACGGATATCGATGTACCGATAGACGCGGGCCGTCTGATTAGCCTGAGTCAATTGGGGATTGTCTGGAAAGGTTGTGAGTTTATTGACCTGATCGACTGGAGACTTCATGGATTTACTTTCACTTTACTTTGCTGGATAATCGATGGGCTCGGCCGATGATGAATGGCAGGTTTTTTGGGGACTGCGAGCGACTTCCCGAGCGAACTGCTTTTACACAATGTTCCAGAAAATGGTAGAAGTCTGTTCTTAACGTGGAAGTCCCAACAGGAATCAAAGTCTGTTATATTTCAACATGGATAAATGAGGGCTTGTGGTATTATTTATTTGGCAAACAAATGTAAGAGAGTTTTAAAGACCTTTAGCGAAT
>NC_084735.1:76136311-76291777 GCF_033978785.1 Entelurus aequoreus
CTTCACACTGCATTAATATATGTTCATTTTAAACTTTCATGCAGAGAGGGAAACCACAATTAAGTCAATTGACCAAAACTGTATTAATTAAGCAGTTATTAAGCAGTGGCACAAACATTCATGTCATTTCCAAACAGAAAGTGCAAGATTGTCAGACATTTTAAAATAAGCTATTAGTGCATTTTTGTGCATGATGTCACTAAGATGACATATCAAAACAACACTAAATTAAAGTGCACTTTTTGTACAAAACGCCACTACAATAGTTTAAAACAAATAAAGTGCACTTCTGTGCATGAAGTCACACAAGATATTTCAATAACTGTCAAATAAAAATGAGCTGCATAATAGGAAATCAAATAGTGTATGTCCTTCGCTATGTGGTAGGTTCCGGCGGATGTTATCTCCTTCTGTTGACTATTTTTTTCATACGGTGTTGATCTGGAAATGGTGTTGATGTGCAGGTTGCTTCGGCATTTTGTTGGGTGTGGCACCGGCCGGAGATGTTGACATGCGGAGTTTAAAGCACTCTTCGTTCTCGAGTGGGTGACTTTTCAAATGATGCTAAGAATTAGCAGTAATGCTACTTTTTGTAGCAACACTTTTACATGACATATTACGGTTGTCTGTTCAACATATTCCCGCTTGAAGCCAAACCACCGCCAGACGATGGACCTTGTGCTGTTTTTCTTGGGAATTAATTTTTCCTCCATTTGTTACCAGATTCGCACCTTCTTTCTCGTATTACCACTCGCACCGCTTCGCTAGCATCACAGCTTATGTTACCCATTCCGCTACCTCTCTGCACCGTGAGGGCGTATGACAAGTATGTGACGTATGTAAGAAGGTGCGCTTGTTTTACGTCTCTGTGCGAAGGAGAGACAAGAAAGAGTGAGAAGAGCCTGTAGTCTTAATGCCCGCAGCTAAAAGCAACTGCGTGAGAACGTATACTCGAATATCACATTATGGTCATTTTCTATATCGCACAGAGACAAACCCGCGATATATCGAGTATATTCGATATATCGCTCAGCCCTACCATTTTGGATTAAAATGTTATAATTTTACATTAAAAAAGTACTAAATTTATGAGAAAATATTGCCATATTACAGAAACAGAAAGAATATTAGAAATTGTTCTTAATTGTGTAAGAAAAATGTCAACACATTGTGAGAAAAAGACTGCTTTTAGCTAATTTATTTGTATTTGAATTTTTTGTTTTTGAATTTACTTCAAGTTATTACAGTATGCCTCTCTCTCTCTCTCTCTCTCTCTCTCTCTCTCTCTCTCTATATATATATATATATATATATATATATATATATATATATATATATATATATATATATATATATATATATATATATATATATATATATATATATATATATATATATTTTGAATTAATTTTGGCCAAAGGTGACTCATTTCAAATTCTTACACGCACTTGTTATCACATATGTTGGCCAGAGGGGGAGCACTTAAAATTTTGACACACACTTGTTATTTCATATGTTGACCAGAGGGGGAGCACTTCTAAAACCGACACACATTCAATTTGAAAAATCCCTCCTTTTTGGGACCACCCTAATTTTGATAGATTTCACTACCAGGGGTGCGAATGAGATCTCTATTTTTTGTTTTTTGTAACGTGCTTGAGGTCGATGACAAACGAGTCACGGACCACAGATGGCCCCTGTGCTGCACTTTGGGCAACCCAGCTGTAAAAGCTAACTGTTAATGGCCACTATAGTCTTAGTACCGTAGTGTATTTGTTCATCCTATGGTCACATATGGGACGCGGGTTGTCTTACGTCAGCACCGGAAGTCGTAAAATCAGCTGTTCACCTTGCGTTTTTTTGGGGGGGGATGAATAGAAAAGTCCTTCTTTAGCTTGTTTTATCATATATTGCTGCCTTTGCACCTGTCAATGTTTACTTTTGTATGCACATTTAAATCAACAAAAAAATCCTGACTTTGGAGCAATGTTCACGGACTCTAGTATTTGGCTCTCTATGAGTCCTAACTTGTTCACCGGTACTCATATGGAAGGTACTTTTCCTTGTCTCAAGAAGGGTAGAAATACAAGCACACACACACACACACACACACACACACACACACACACACACACACACACACACACACACACACACACACACACACACACACACACACACACACACACACACAGAGAGAGACAAACTTCCTCCAGGGACCCAAAGGAATAAATAATTGACGCACATTTCCGCCACATCTCGCGTCTTCTCCTTTTATGACGTCTCCCAAAGCCGGCTGGAGGCCGCCGATGGGAGCCAGATCTGTGGGATCATTATGGCGGCGCAATAATGCGGCAGCCACCCCTTAATGAAGTAGAAGATGGATTTATGCCGGGGCCGGGTTATTGCTATTCCGGGAGCCCTCCCTGTCGCTCTGAGGAGGGTGCACGGGACACCGAGGGAGGTGTGCTGAGAGAACATGAGGATACGGAAGCTAATGATGGGACAGCAGCTGTGTCCTCTTCCCACTTCCACTGTAACGTCTGCTCTACACTCTTCTAGCCACTTTCGGCTTTTAGGATTCTACCCGGGGAAGAAAAACACAATGTGAAATAACACATCTTATTTCAATAATTAGGTGAATTGTATTATTTTAAGAATTTAATGCATTGTGCTGCTGCACTCAAGGAATAAACAGAGAATTATGATACAAGTGGTACGAGGCACGATATTGATGCATTTTTCGTGTTAAAGCGTACGTATTTTTTTCAAGCTCCTGTGCCAAAATGATAATAAAAAGTTTCCTTTAAAGGCCTACTGAAATGAATTTGTTTTATTTAAACGGGGATAGCAGATCTATTCTATGTGTCATACTTGATCATTTCGCGATATTGCCATATTTTTGCTGAAAGGATTTAGTAGAGAACGACGACGATAAAGTTCACAACTTTTGGTCACTGATAAAAAAAAAGCCTTGCCTGTACCGGAAGTTGCGTGACGTCGCAGGTTGAAGGGCTCCTCATATTTCCCCATTGTTTACACCAGCGGCGAGAGCGATTCGGACCGAGAAAGCGACGATTACCCCATTAATTTGAGCGAGGATGAAAGATTTGTGGATGAGGAACGTGAGAGTGAAGGACTAGAGTGCAGTGCAGGACGTATCTTTTTTCGCTCTGACCGTAACTTAGGTACAAGGGCTCATTGGATTCCACACTTTCTCCTTTTTCTATTGTGGATCACGGATTTGTATTTTAAACCACCTCGGATACTATAACCTCTTGAAAATGAGAGTCGAGAACGCGAAATGGACATTCACAGTGACTTTTATCTCCACAACAATACATTGGTGAAGCACTTTAGCTACGGAGCTAACGTGATAGCATCGTGCCTGTCACTTGACATCAAGTGACAGGCAACAACGCGTGATCTGATTGGCTATCGGAACTGTCTATCAACTGTATGTCCCCGTTCACTTACAGTGCACGGATGCCCTCATTGTTGATTTTGAAGGCGTTTGGCAGACTTGGTACAGCATGGCAAAATAAGATAGCTGAATTCTGATTGGATACAAACTAAAACTAAAAACAACAGCACTGGAAGGAGCATAATATGACATGAAGATAATGTGAATACTTTTAGATATTTAGGGAAAGTAAATAAAAAAATTATTATGATCATGATTTCTGGTTATGTTAGGCCAGCAGAGAAGGCCTTGCTGGCCCTGACGGCACACCACTGATATATATATATATATATATATATATATATATGTCCACATTTCCGTGTATTAGCTGCACTGGACTATAAGCCGCAGATATATACATTGTTAAATTATTTGTTTACACAGAAGGATTTTATAAATGTTTATTTACATACTTTAATTGTTTCCAAACGGTGCCTGTAACACGGCAGTTAAATGGTTGATCAAACAAAACAGAAGTCATCGTCATGGACCCACTAGCTGCGGAATCAACTAAACAGACCCAATAACTCCACTGAGACGTTTTGGTAAATTTACTGAGGAATTTGTGAAACTGGAACAATACAAAAAGAATGCCATTGTCAGTTATTAATACTAACACAGACAGTCGTAAATGTGTTAGCATATTAGCTCATGCTAACGGCGCTAGCTTCATTACATTATAATAGCATGCAGAAATATGCATTCCAACACTCCTACAGACATCACACATGGGACGGTTTAGTAAGTATACACAGTTTTAGTTATTTTGTAAAACTTACAAACGTTGTTTGGAGTGATGAATGAAGATAGAACGACACTTCTACTTCCGGTTCAAAGCTTTAAATTAAACCACAGGAAACACTTGTTGGCATTTGCTCATCTGCACATGCAGTGAGCAAACTCGTCCACAAGACAAATATTCACACACCATTTGAGTGGCTTTGCGTGTGTTTAATGACAACTATTTGCTTTATGGCCTTTAGCGGGGAAAAAAATTAATAAATCGGCTGTGTTACAAGGTTCAAAGCGTAGGAATAAAGTAGTGTCTTATAGTCCCGCATTTACGGTATATGCTTGTATGGTTGTATGTATATCAGTGTTTCCCACACATTCATTTATTTGTGGCGGCCCGCCACGAAAGAATTAAGGCCGCCACAAATAGATTTTTCGGCTGTTTTAAATTTAATTATTTATTTATTTTTAATTTTTTGTCCTGTCCAGCTTCTCAAGCAAATCATATAGTTGATGTAGATGCCCATATCGGCTGTTCAGATTTACTTTACAAAAGAGAAGTGTAGGATCAAGATTTTTGGAGCTCTTTGTTCAGTGGATCAGATGTTTGATGAAGCTCTGTGTCTATCTACCACCACTACTGTTTTCTGTTTATTTGTTACTGACTGTGGCAGGACACCTCTGCCTCTGTTTCACTTTATGTTGCTGGTAAATAATATGGTTGTAGTAGTAGGCTAAAGTTAAATTATTTAGTATGCACTAATTAAAGGGGCAGAGCTTTAAGAGACATTTTAGCTTTTATATTTTTATAAGATATATTTTTTGTAAGAACCACAATTAATAAATATATTTCAGTGAATAACTTATTGTTCAAATCTATATATAAATATGTACATAAAGTGTTGTAATTATATTGTAAAATGGATGGGTGGATGGATGTAGGTTTAAAACAAAACTGTTATTATTAATTAGTAAGTATACATTATTTGAGCCTTTTTAGAGAAAATCATATCATTGTAGTAAATTATGCAAATTACTCGATGATGTCATGGTGACCACGCCCATAGCCACGCCCATAGCCACAGGTATCTTGGCAGTTTATGGGAAACACTGTATATGTATATATATTTATATACTGTATATGTATGTGTATATCTATGTATATAAATGTATTTATAGTTTTTACAAGCTGCTGCGCTAAAGTAATACATTACAGTACTAGTAATAATAACGGCGGCGACCAATAGACAATAAAATACTTTATATATTACTATTCTTTGTAGGAACACTGTTTTTTTTGTATCCGCTGTTTAATTAAATTCATGAAAAGGTTTTAAACTCCTAGCTATTGCAACAATTATCTGCCAGGAGCCAAACAAATAAACCATCTCCTTTTCATTTAGCCGGCGGAATACCGCGGTGGAAAAATATTCAGCGACAAATCCGCGGGGAGAATAAAGTTTCCGAAATACCTCTAGGTGTGTTTACAGTCAGGGGGGGTTTGGATGAAAAGCTTTTTGAGACGCCGGTGAGAGTCTTTCATTCCCCACGAGCGACAACAAGTGAATCTGAGCATTCAGTCAAGTCGGTGCTGGAAAATCCAAGGCTGATAGCAAAGACTTGCACTGTGCTTCCCCGTCCGGCACCTTCAAAGAAACGGACGTCAAAAGTCTCTTTTCCTGTGAATACTCTGCGACTCGCCAAGGCTTCTTCCACCTCCTGCTTTTTTCCTTTATTTTTTTTCCCGCACACTGATTTCAAAGCTTTGCTGGGACATGAATTTTTAACGTTATATCTGACCACGGGAAGCCAACATTAATGCATTCTGCAGGAGAAACATCAGATATCTTGCATAGTTAATATTTAAGCAGAAAAGCATGGCGGCAGAGCTGCTGTTGATGTAAAACCGCGGCACGGGCCTGCTTTGGATAGCATAGCGCGAATTGCGTAACAATTGGGGGTTATGCAAACGTCAATTACGGGATGGTACTGTAAACGCCAAAGTAAAAAGAGTCGTTAAAGTCAAAAGTCATCACAATAATAAAAATAGTATTAATAATTTAAAAAAAACTTGTACTGTTTTTATATTAACAATATAATATTGTAAAAACCAATGTAAATTCAACACAACAAAGCTGCCCCCCCCCTCAAAAAAACAACAAAAAAACCCCCCCAAAAACAGTAGTACTGTTCAGGCTTCGTACAGGTGCTTAAAAACCTTAAAAATGCTTGGATTTTAATGTTGTGTTTTGAAGGTTTGAAAAAGGCTTGCATTTTGGGTGAAGTGCTTGTAAATGCTTGGACATCAATCAATCAATCAATGTTTATTTATATAGCCCTAAATCACAAGTGTCTCAAAGGGCTGTACAAGCCACAACGACATCCTCGGTACAGAGCCCACATACGGGCAAGGAAAACTCACCCCAGTGGGACGTCAATGTGAATGACTATGAGAAACCTTGGAGAGGACCGCATATGTGGGTAACCCCCCCCCCCCCTCTAGGGGAGACCGAAAGCAATGGATGTCGAGTGGGTCTGACATAATATTGTGAAAGTCCAACACATCAGCGAAAGTCCAGTCCATAGTGGGGCCAGCAGGAACCATCCCGAGCGGAGACGGGTCAGCAGCGTAGAGATGTCCCCATCTGATGGACAGGCTAGCGGTCCACCCCGGGTTGGGAGCAGAGTAGAAAAGAAAAGAAACGGCAGATCAACTGGTCTAAAAAGAGAGTCTATTTAAAGGCTAGAGTATACAAATGAGTTTTAAGATGAGACTTAAATGCTTCTACTGAGGTAGCATCTCTAACTTTTACCGGGAGGGCATTCCATAATATTGGAGCCCGAATAGAAAACGCTCTGTAGCCCGCAGACTTTTTTTGGGCTCTGGGAATCACTAATAAGCCGGAGTTCTTTGAACGCAGATTTCTTGCCGGGACATATGGTACAATACAATCGGCAAGATAGGCAGGAGCTTGACCGTGTAGTATTTTATACGTAAGTAGTAAAACCTTAAAGTCGCATCTTAGGTGCACAGGAAGCCAGTGCAGGTGAGCCAGTATAGGCATAATATGATCAAACTTTCTTGTTTTTGTCAAAAGTCTAGCAGCCGCATTTTGTACCATCTGTAATCTTTTAATGCTAGACATAGGGAGGCCCGAAAATAAAACGTTGCAGTAATCGAGACGAGACGTAACGAACGCATGGATAATGATCTCAGCATCGCTTGTGGACAAAATGGAACAAATTTTAGCGATATTGCGGAGATGAAAAAAGGCCGTTTTAGTAACACTCTTAATGTGTGACTCAAACGAGAGAGTTGGGTCGAAGATAATACCCAGATTCTTTACCGAGTCGCCTTGTTTAATTGTTTGGTTGTCAAATGTTAAGGTGGTATTATTAAATAGATGTCGGTGTTGAGCAGGACCGATAATCAGCATTTCCGTTTTCTTAGCGTTGAGTTGCAAAAAGTTAGCGGACATCCATTGTTTAATTTCATTAAGACACGCCTCCAGCTGACTACAATCCGGCGTGTTGGTCAGCTTTAGGGGCATGTAGAGTTGGGTGTCATCAGCATAACAGTGAAAGCTAACACCGCACTTGCGTATGATGTCACCTAGCGGCAGCATGTAAATACTAAAGAGTGCAGGGCCAAGAACCGAACCCTGGGGAACTCCGCACGTTACCTTAACATAGTCCGAGGTCACATTGTTATGGGAGACGCACTGCATCCTGTCAGTAAGATAAGAGTTAAACCAAGACAAGGCTAAGTCTGACATCCCAATACGCGTTTTGATACGCTCTAATAAAATATTATGATCAACAGTATCGAAAGTGGCGCTAAGATCAAGAAGCAGCAACATAGATGACGCATCAGAATCCATCGTTAGCAATTAATCATTAGTCATTTTTGCGAGGGCTGTCTCCGTAGAATGATTAGCCCTGAAACCGGATTGAAAAGGTTCACAGAGATTGTTAGACGCTAAGTGTTCATTTAGCTGCTGTGCTACAATTTTTTCAAGGATTTTCGAGATAAACGGAAGGTGGGACACCGGCCGGTAGTTTACCAGGAGATCAGGATCGAGGTTAGGTCTTTTGAGTAGAGGATGAATAACCGCTTTTTTGAATGCTAGGGGAACAGTGCCAGAGGAAAGTGATAAGTTTATAATATTTAACACTGATGGACCTAATAATACAAAAAGCTCCTTGATAAGTTTCCCAGGAATTGGGTCAAGTAAACATGTTGTTTGTTTTGTCCCATTTACACATTTTGACAATTCCTCCAATGTTATTTCATCAAAGAGAGAGAAAGTATTTTGGAGGACATCTTCATCATATTTCTCGGCAGTCTGACTCAATAGGCTAATAAAAAAATAAAATAACTTTCCTTAAAAATGAAAGCTACACGCTTTATCTGTTGGCTTTGCGCAAGCCCTTACATTAGGTTGTTGTCATGCCACAGCCGTATATAAGGCTCCGTTTCGCCCTCAAGAGGACAGTGGTGTAGGGCTGGGCGATATATCGAATATACTCCATATAATAATCAAAAATTGTGGCTCATTTTTATACTTAGCAAACTCATCCCGCGGGCCGGATAAAACCTGTTCGCGTTTGACACCCCTGCTCTAAAGTGAAGCTATTATCATATATATGATTTAAGAAAATGTGCAAATAAATACATATGATCAAAATAGTATCAATCTCAAGGGGATTCCTGAGCCATTTTGAGAGTTAATGAGAAAGGCAGTCACTTGATCGCGTGACATCGTGCTAGGAACCAAGGATCCCTTCCCCATCAACAACAATGCTACTCGAGCAGAGCCGAAAACGATTACTTTGGGAAAATTATGATCCAGGACCTTATATTTTTGAACCTGAACACAAAGAGGATGAGCGGCACGTTTTTGGGTTTTGGGTTTGTCTCTGTGCGATATAGAAAATGACTCTATCGTGATATTCGAGTATACGTTCTCACGCAGTTGCTTTTAGCTGCGGGCATTACACTGCAGCCTTTTCTCACTCTTTCTTGTCTCTGCTTCTCACAGAGACATAAAACAAGCGCACCTTCTTGCATACGTCACATACGTATACGCCCTCGCGGAGCAGAGAGGTAGCGGCATGGGTAACGTTAGCTGCGGTGTGAGTGGTAATATGAGAGAAAGAAGGTGCGAATCTGGTAACAAATGAAGGAAGAATTAATTCCCAAGAAAAACAGCAGGGGGGTCCATCGTCTGGCGGTGGTTTGGCTTCAAGCGGGAATATGTCGAACAGACAACCGTAATATGTCAAGTGTGGGGCAAAAGCGTTGCTACAAAAAGTAGCATTACTGCTAATATGTAGCATCATTTGAAAAGTCACCCGCTAGAGAATGAAGAGTGCTTGAAACTCCGCATGTCAACATATATGTTGACATGCCAACAAAATGCCGAAGCAACCATTTCCACATCAACACCGTATGAAAAAAATAGTCAACAACAGAAGGAGATAACGTCCGCAGGAACCTACCACATAGCGAAGGACATACACTATTTGATTTCCTATTATGCAGCTCATTTTTATTTGACACTTATTGAAATATCTTGCGTGACATCATGCACAAAAGTGCACTTTATTTGTTTTAAACAATTGTAGTGGCGTTCCGTACAAAAAGTACACTTTAATTTAGTGTTGTTTTGATATGTCATCTTAGTGACATCATGCACGAAAGTTCACTAATAGCTTGTTTTAAAATGTCTCTGACAATCTTGCACTTTCTGTTTTGAAATGACATGAACATTGTGTGCCACTGCTTAATAACTGTTTAATAAATAAAGTTTTGGTCAATTGACTTAGTTGTGATTTCCCTCTCTGTATGAAAGTTTAAAATGAGCATATATTAATGCAGTATGAACAAGAATGTTTTAATGTAGACTCATAGAATCATCATACTGCTAACTGTTAATTCAAGGCTAAGGCAAAATATCGAGATATATATCGTGTATCGTGACATGGCCTATAAATATCGAAAACAAGACCATATCGCCCAGCCCTACAGTGGTGCATGCCGGAGGTTTTAATGAACATTGGATGGGAAATGACAAATCCAAACTTTGGATAAAACGTGGACCAAATCCACGTGTAGCCTGCAGCAAAATATGCAAAAAGAATATCCAGCTTTTCGCAATGGGAGAGTCGGCTTTCTCGAGTCATGAAAGGTAAACCACAGTGATTACTAACGTTAGCTAAAGTTTTGTTTTCTAACCTTTTGTTAACTAAGTTAACTAACGTCACCTTAAGTTTTGTTTTCTAACTTTTTGGTACATGTTAGACCTAAACTGTGAGATCAGCGCTAGATTACATGTTAATTACGGACAGTTATTACGAGCTATGAAAGGAAAAAAAGCGAGCGTTTGTCAATGATAAATTATAATGTTAAAAACTTTCCTCAACTAAAAATCTAAGCTAAGCTGACGTTAGCGCATAACATGCCTAAGGTAAACGCTGAGTGCCATGGCGAGCCTACAGTTGCAAAGTTGTGAATGACTAAGTTACAGAAAAGAAGTTGACATATATACACTACCGTTCAAAAGTTTGAAATGTCCTTATTTTTGACGGAAAAGCACTGTACTTTTCAATGAAGATAACTTTAAACTAGTCTTAACTTTAAAGAAATACACTCTATGCATTGCTAATGTGGTAAATGACTATTCTAGCTGCAAATGTCTGGTTTTTGGTGCAATATCTACATAGGTGTATAGAGGCCCATTTCCAGCAACTATCACTCCGGTGTTCTAATGGTACAATGTGTTTGCTCATTGGCTCAGAAGGCTAATTGATGATTAGAAAACCCTTGTGCAATCATGTTCACACATCTGAAAACAGTTTAGCTCGTTACAGAAGCTACAAAACTGACCTTCCTTTGAGCAGATTGAGTTTCTGGAGCATCACATTTGTGGGGTCAATTAAACGCTCAAAATGGCCAGAAAAAGAGAACTTTCATCTGAAACTCGACAGTCTATTCTTGTTCTTAGAAATGAAGGCTATTCCACAAAATTGTTTGGGTGACCCCAAACTTTTGACCGGTAGTGTATCTTCATGTTTAGTCGTCTGATTTTATTTTCATTGGTAACATTAAGATGGAATTAAAACCATAAAAAAACTAAAGAGAGAGACATGCGTTAAAAACAGAAGTTTGTAGCCTACAAATTTGAACAGTAGGCTTAGGTCCAGCTGATAAAAGATATTTTCAGTAGCCTATCTTATTGATAGGTTACTTAAAAGTAAACAATTTTAAAATTGCCCTCGGTTTATGATGTTAAGACAAAAAACATAATTATCTACTGTAATGTATGTAATCTGATCTGAGTTAATATTAATGATTTTGTAGTTTTTACACAACATGGTTGTATGCATTTCTTGCTCTATTATTTTCGTTGTCTACTTAACTTGTCTGGCTACCTCAGTGACAGCAAAAAAAGTAAACTTTTGTCTTTTTGTTAATTTGTTATCATTGCCACAGTTATAAGGTTAGACATGCTTAATGAAAGGTGACAGAGGTGTTTACATGCTATAGTATGATTTTACTGTTAGAATTGTATTGCATTATTTTTGTATCCCTTTAATTTAGGTAGCCAGGGACTGCAGATGGAAATGAGCTATTTAGCTATAATCTGGTACAGAACATATATGTCTTTGAGCTTAAAGGCCTACTGAAACCCACTACTACCGGCCACGCAGTCTGATAGTTTATATATCAAAATAACACGGTTCAACGTCTTATTGACTGCCTGCACGACATCAAAGCCTGGCTTTCAGCTAACTTCCTGAGCCTAAATGAAGACAAAACAGAAGTTATGTTGTTCGGTCCAAGTCGCTCCCTCTCCCTCAACGTTGACCTCGGCACTCTGACCCCGTATCTCAGCGACTGTGTCACAAACCTGGGGGTAAAGTTCGACTCAGATTTTAAATTCGAAAAACAAATCAGCAGCGTCGTACAAAAAAGCTTTTATCAATTACGCCAAATAGCGAAAGTGAAACCGCTTCTATCAGGACATGATCTCGAGAAATTAATCCACGCCTTTATCTCGACTCGTTTAGACTACTGCAATGCCCTGTATGTAGGCATTAGCCAGGCCTCCCTCGCCCGCCTGCAGCTCGTGCAGAACTCTGCTGCTCGTCTGCTAACACAGACCCGCAGACGTGAGCACATCACCCCTATATTAGCGTCCCTTCACTGGCTCCCTGTGCGTTACAGAATCAATTTTAAACTCCTTTTATTTGTTTTTAAATGTCTAAACAACCTCGCGCCAACATATCTCTCCGACCTCCTTCAGCCTTACTGCCCCACCCGATCCCTAAGATCAGCCGATCAGCTGCTACTGACGGTCCCGGACACAAGGCTGAAGCTTAGAGGTGACAGAGCTTTCGCCGCTGCTGCTCCCAAGCTCTGGAACGACCTTGTTAGACAAGCCTCCTCTCTTCCTGTTTTTAAATCTCTCTTAAAAACATACTTTTATTCCATGGCTTTTAATACTGAGTGATACCCATCCTGCAATGCCGCCCCATAATACACCTGCTGTGAACCTATTTTTATGTTTTTATGTTTTTATATTTTATTTATTTATTTTTTATCGTGTTGTGTTGTGTTTGCTCGGTTCTCGTATTATTTTTAACCTGCCCATTGTACAGCACTTTGGCTACCCTACTGGTAAATTTTAAATGTGCTTTATAAAAAAAGTTGATTTGATTTGATGAAATCTTAACATTTCAACACAAGCCAATACGGTCGGGTTACATTAATAAAGTGCAATTTTAAATTTCCCGCGAAATATCCTGCTGAAAACGTCTCGGTATAATGACGTTTGCGCGTGACGTCACGGATTGTAGCGGACATTTTGGGACACCATTGTGGCCAGCTATTAAGTCGTCTGTTTTCATCGCAAAATTCCACAGTATTCTGGACATCTGTGTTGGTGAATCTTTTGCAATTTGTTTAGTGAACAATGGAGATAGCAAAGAAGAAAGCTGTAGGTGGGAAGCGGTGTATTAGCGGCCGGCTGCTGCAACACAAACACGTAGCGGCTACGTCGTAGCCGGTGTTTCATTGTTTACATTCCCGAACGATGACAGTCAAGCTTTACCATTGGCCTGTGGAGATGGGACAACAGAGACTCTTACCAGGAGGACTTTGAGTTGGATATGCATGTTTGTGGAGATGGGACAACAGAGACTCTTACCAGGACGGCTTTGACTTGGATACGCGCTACCGTGAATACGCAGCTGCGGCTTCCAAACATTTGATCGCTTGCCCGTACGTGCGTGCCGATATGTGCATGTCACGTACGTAACTTTGGGGAAATATATGTGCTGTATGAACTTTGCGGTGGTGAACGGTACTTTGGGCTGTGGGATTGAGTGTGTTGTGCGGGTGTTTGATTTGTATTGGTGGGTTATATGGACGGGAGGGGGGAGGGGGGAGGTGTTTGTTATGCGGATTAATTTGTGGCATATTAAATATAAGCCTGGTTGTGTTGTGGCTAATAGAGTATATATATGTCTTTGTTAGGATCCGCTGCCCGGATCATAGTTTAAGTTTTCAAGTCACATGTGTTTTCAGCACCTTGTTTTGTTTCTGTTGCCATGACGGCAGATTGTGATCACCTGCCTCTGGTTAGCGTTTGGGACGCGCACCTGTTGCCCAAGCGCTAATCAGAGGGCTATTTAGTCTTCGCCCGGGCAGCACTCTGCCTGGCTTCCTAATTTGCTTACATGCAACAAGTATCGACCTTTTTGATTCCTGCTAGCTTTCAGGCTATGCTATTTTGCTTGCTAGCTCCCACGCTAGTCGTTTTTGTTTTTTCCTGTCCGATTTAGTTCCTGAAATAAATCATTTTTCCTACCTGCAAGCTGTGTCCGAGCCGTCTGCATCCTTGGGAGAACACCTCGCACCACGATGCGACCAGGTCGTTACAGTCTTGTGTTTATTTACTGTTTGTCATTCCCAGGTGAATATCAGGTCCCACCCGCCTCTCACAGCATCTTCCCTATCAGAATCGCTTCCACTGCCCTCTAGTCCTTCACTCTCACTTTCCTCATCCACGAATCTTTCATCCTCGCTCAAATTAATGGGGAAATCGTCGCTTTCTCGGTCCGAATTGCTCTCGCTGCTTGTAGCCATGATTGTAAACAATGTGCAGATGTGAGGAGCTCCACAACCTGTGACGTCACGCTACTTCCGGTACAGGCAACGCTTTTTTTTATCAGCGACCAAAAGTTGCGAACTTTATCGTCGATGTTCTCTACTAAATCCTTTCAGCAAAAATATGGCAATATTGCGAAATGATCAAGTATGACACATAGAATGGATCTGCTATCCCCGTTTAAATAAGAAAATCTCATTTCAGTAGGCCTTTAATGTTTCTGTGCATTTTCCCTTCAAGTAAAGACCAAACTAAAGTAAATATTGTACAAAAGCAAACTTTTGGGAACATTTTTTGAGGCAAAATGAATCCCACGAAACAGTGGGCTGTATGAAAACTGAGGTTCCACTGTATTGAACATTTTGGTGCAATTTTTTTTCAAATTAATCTCTTCTAAGGCCCCCCGAAAATGGGATGCATGGTTTGTGCTGTACTTGTCTTGACTCTATTTGCCTGATATATGGTATGTATCGCAGCATCCTGTAGTTTACCAGCCAGTTGTTATGCATGGCGGCCGCTATGTAAATGCCAGTCGCTCTATCGGTTAGACAGACGTAACCTTTTCCTCTGAGAAAATCGTTAGTTACCTTGACCTTTTGTCAATAAGAGCACTAACATCTCCGAGTCCAGGTGAGCTTGAATTTTTTGGCGCTATCCCGCTCCATCACCGCCGCGACGTTGACACTCGCTCTTGCTGACCTTTTTCGCATTAGGGCAAGGAAACGGGTGTAATGCATGGCGACACATGTCTGACGGCGTGACGGTGCGCTATTTGTACATTGCGTCTTCTCTGATGCGGTCACACTCCACACACCAAGTCAGCACATGTTGAACTGATGAGCTTTTCGTTACTTATCTTGGCTGCTGTTTTGCCCTCAATGCAAACCTTTAAGTTGGTTAAATATGCTAAAACCAATCCAGGGGTGCGCTAATCAAAGAAAAAAACAGCCTACATCTGAGCTTTGTTATCGCTGGCAAGTACAGTTTCACTCCACAGTTTATTTACAAACATTAAACTGTTTGCAACCTACAGAATTAACTTTCCATTCACACATAAAACAGCACCGACTGCTGAGGTATCAAAAGTAAGATCTAATGTTCTGATGTATTTAAATTAATTAGGTTTAAATGCCCCTAAAAAAACTACAAAATCTGTATTTTAATATATTTTTTCCTTAATTACGCTCTTTGTACACCAGTATTTATTGTGATGTTTAATTAGTGGTTATTCATGGCATTGCTTGTTAAGAAACAATTACTGCCTAATCATTGCTAATAAACCTTCTTTTTTCTCTCTTTCATGACTCATTGTGATGTTCTCTGGATCGTGACTGCCAAACAGGTGAGTGAAATTAATTGCTCCTTATTTTTGTGGATTTCTCGTTTGTATTCTCTACTTGATGTCAAGTGACAGGCTAATTTGACATTGAATGATGCATTGCTCTTGGGGTGCTGCAGTAGTTTATTCTATAATGTTGTGGTATGCTTTGGATCCACCGGTGGCACCTTTCACACAGCTCCTTATACATTGCCTGAAAAAGCCGGCATGTTCTACAAACCTCGTTTCCATATGAGTTGGGAAATTGTGTTGGATGTAAATATAAACGGAATACAATGATTTGCAAACCCATATTCAGTTGAATATGCTAAAAAGACAACATATTTGATGTTCAAACTGATAAACATTTTTTTTTTTTTGCAAATAATCATTAACTTTAGAATTTGATGCCAGCAACACGTGACAAAGAAGTTGGGAAAGGTGGCAATAAATACTGATAAAGTTGAGGAATGCTCATCAAACACTTATTTGGAACATCCCACAGGAGAACAGGCAAATTGGGAACAGGTGGGTGCCATGATTGGGTATAAAAGTAGATTCCATGAAATGCTCAGTCATTCACAAACAAGGATGGGGTGAGGGTCACCACTTTGTCAACAAATGTGTGAGCAAATTGTTGAACAGTTTAAGAAAAACCTTTCTCAACCAGCTATTGCAAGGAATTTAGGGATATCACCATCTACGGTCCGTAATCTCATCAAAGGGTTCAGAGAATCTGGAGAAATCCCTGCATGTGAGCAGCTAAGCCCGTGACCTTCGATCCCTCAGGCTGTACTGCATCAACAAGCGACATCAGTGTGTAAAGGATATCACCACATGGGCTCAGGAACACTTCAGAAACCCACTGTCAGTAACTACAGTTGGTCGCTACATCTGTAAGTGCAAGTTAAAACTCTTCTATGCAAGGCGAAAACTGTTTTATCAACAACACCCAGAAACGCCGTCGGCTTTGCTGGGCCTCAGCTCATCTAAGATGGACTGATACAAAGTGGAAAAGTGTTCTGTGGTCTGACGAGTCCACATTTCAAATTGTTTATGGAAACTGTGGACGTTGTGTCCTCCGGACCAAAGAGGAAAAGAACCAAAGTTGAAAAGCCAGCATCTGTGATGCAAAGTTGAAAAGCCAGCATCTGTGATGGTATGGGGGTGTATTCGTGCCCAAGACATGGGTAACTTACACATCTGTGAAGGCGCCATTAATGCTGAAAGGTACATACAGGTTTTGGAGCAACATATGTTGCCATCCAAGCAACGTTACCATGGACGCCCCTGCTTATTTCAGCAAGACAATGCCAAGCCACGTGTTACATCAACGTGGCTTCATAGTAAAAGAGTGCGGGTACTAGACTGGCCTGCCTGTAGTCCAGACCTGTCTCCCATTGAAAATGTGTGGCGCATTATGAAGCCTAAAATACCACAACGGAGACCCCCGGACTGTTGAACAACTTAAGCTGTACATCAAGCAAGAATGGGAAATAGTTCCACCTGAGAAGCTTAAAAAATGTGTCTCCTCAGTTCCCAAACGTTTACTGAGTGTTGTTAAAAGAAAAGGCCATGTAACACAGTGGTGAACATGCCTTTTCCCAACTACTTTGGCACGTGTTGCAGCCATGAAATTCTAAGTTAGTTATTATTTGCAAAAAAAAAATAAAGTTTATGAGTTTGAACATCAAATATCTTGTCTTAGTAGTGCATTCAATTGAATATGGGTTGAAAATGATTTGCAAATCATTGTATTCCGTTTATATTTACATGTAACACAATTTCCCAACTCATATGGAAACGGGGTTTGTACATGTTACTGTTCTGTAAAACAAGTATCCAACTGACTTGCAGCAGGGCAGGGGTCCGCAACCCAAAATGTTGTAAGAGCCATATTGAAACAAACAAACAAAACAAAACAAAATCTGTCTGGAGCCGCAAAAAATTAAAAGCCTTAAATAAGTGATATAATGAAGGCAACACATGATGTAAGTGTCTATATTAGCTATATTAGCCTACTATCAAAGGCTGACACAAATTTATGTTGACATAATTTTTATTCCACACATTTTTGCAACATTGGAAATCATTAGTAAAATGGAGGCTTCTCAGAGGGTGAGATAACGTATGGAAATTTCTGGCTCAGAATGGCCAAAGGTTTAGATGTGTGTCTCCAAGTTAAAGGAAACGGCAGGCTGTCTTCTTCTAATGGATTTATTACAATCTTTGCAAGCTGGGTAACATTTGGACAACATGGTAATGTTTGCTGTGGTCTGGAACAATATGGTAACGTTTCCTGTGGTCTGGAACACTCCAGCATATCAGTAAAATCAACAAAGCTCACCTTTGTGCATTCACGCACAGCATACAATGTTTGGTGGACAAAATGAGACAAAGACGGAGTGGCATAAAACACGTCTTTCCGTGACAACATCGTAGAAAGTTGTACATGTAAACAAACTACGATGAGTTCAAGGATTGCTGACATTAGTAGGACGCAACAGTGCTTGCCAAATACTTTTATCAGTGAAGCATGTTTGATATAAACAGTGGGATTTCTAACAATTAGGAAGATTTGTGTCATGTTTGTTTTCCTACAGAAACCATATTGAAACAAAAAAAATTTTCCATAGTAAAATCAAACGTGGGACCCTTTTACCATGTTTGCAAAAAGCCTTGATTGTCCCACAGCGTGTCCGTCTATTTAAAAACAGCGATACCAACATAGAATTTAGGCAATTTTCCGTCGCCAGTTGAAGACATTATATTTCATTTTTTTCCTTTACATTTGTTATTCTGTGAAAACGCCAGCACAGACATTTTTACCCTTTTTCTGTACAAATGGCACCAACACGCAGCAATTTTCAGCCTTCAGAGCCGTAACGTAGGCACTGCCTTGAAAAGTCAGCATTTTTGTCACCTATTTTCCTGTGTTATGTGAGAGTAGAATGCGGCATGGGGTTGACCTAGCAATTTTCCGCCTTCAAAAGTAGCATCAGAGACGTAACGTGAGCATGACCCATTTATACTGCCTCGAAAACTTGCCATTTTCCTACCTAGTTTCAGTGTCGCTGTTCAGGCAAAACAGCAGCAACATACCTGGAAAGGCAAGTCGTCCTGACATGTTTCCTTCTAAAACGTTTTCAAACAAAAGTCTTAATGTTCACGCTTTTTTTCTATTCAATAACGTGTGAAAACGTCGGCCGAGCAATTTTTCACTTTTAAACCTTTTTACACTGCCAGCAAAAGCAGAGCTTTTTCCACCTGTGTTGGTTTTGTACTTAAAAAATGGCACCAATTTACTCAGAACATGAAGGATATACCGTATTTTTCGGAGTATAAGCCGCTTCGGAGTATAAGTCGCACCGGCCGAAAATGCATAATAAAGAAGGAAAAAAAAACATATACAAGTCGCACTGGAGTATAAGTCGCATTTTTTGGGGAAATTTATTTGATAAAACCCAACACCAAGAATAGACATTTGAAAGGCAATTTAAAATAAATAAAGAATAGTGAACAACAGGCTGAATAAGTGTACGTTATATGACGCATAAATAACCAACATATTATGGTAAGAGTCATTCAAATAACTATAACATATAGAACATGCTATACGTTTACCAAACAATCTGTCACTCCTAATCGCTAAATCCCATGAAATCTTATACGTCTAGTCTCTTACGTGAATGAGCTAAATAATAGTATTTGATATTTTACGGTAATGTGTTAATAATTTCACACATAAGTCGCTCCTGAGTATAAGTCGCACCCCCGGCCAAACTATGAAAAAACTGCGACTTATAGTCCGAAAAATACGGTAGTCAACTTGGCAATTGTCCACCAAACAAAGGCAGGACCAATCCCTACTGCCTTTAAAACCCCGGATTTTCACACTTATTTTCAGTGTTCCTGTGTTGTAAAAACAGCGCCAATTTACTAGGAATGGGAAATAGGCAAGTCGACTTTGCAATTTTTCCCATCAAAGGTTGTAACATAAACCCTTTTACTTTGCCTTCCGCCTTATTTTAATTGACTTGGAATGGGAAATGGGAAGGCAACCCGGCAATGTTCCGCCTTCAAAGGTAGCATCAGAGCTGTCAGGAGAGCATGGCCAGTTTATACTGCCTTGAAAACCCGACATTTTCCCACCTATTTTCAGTGTTGCCCTTAAATGGCTAAACGGCACCAACATACCTGGAATGGGAAGTCAACTTGGCAATTTTCCGTCTTTGTAGATATCCAGCAAAAGTCGTCATTTTTCCACTTTTTCCACCTTTTTACCTGTTGTTGTACTGTACTGTAAAAATGAACCAATCTTTTAAAACCCACGATTTTCACACTTATTTTCAGTGCTTCTGTTCTGTAAAAATGGCACCAATTTACAAAACCCAAAACCAGTAAGGTTGCCACGTTGTGTAATTTATACAATAATTTGCAAATACTTTTCAACTTATATTCAATTGAATAGGCTGCAAAAACAAGATATTTAATGTTCGAACTGAGAATATATATATATTTTTTGCAAATAATCATTAACTTAAAATTTAATGGCAGCAATACATTGCATAAAAGTTGGCACAGGGGCATTTTTACCACTGTGTTATATGGCCTTTCCTTTTAACAACACTCAGTAAACGTTTGGGAACTGAGGAGACCAATTTTTGCAGCTTTTCAGGTGGAATTCTTGCTTGATGTACGGCTTAAGTTGTTCAACAGTCCGGGGTCTCCGTTGTGGTATTTTAGGCTTCATATTGCGCCACACATTTCTAGACTACAGGCAGGCCAGTCTAGTACCCGCACTCTTTTACTACGAAGCCATGCTGTTGTAACACGTGGCTTGGCATTGTCTTGCTGAAATAAGCAGGGGCGTCCATGATAACGTTGCTTGGATGGCAACATATGTCGCTCCAAAACCTGTATTTACCTTTCAGCATTAATGGTGCCTTCACAGATGTGTAAGTTACCCATGCCTTTGGCACTAATACAACCCCATACCGTCACAACTGCTATCTTTTAAACTTTGCGCCTAGAAAGATATGGATGGTTCTTTTCTTCTTCGGTCCGGAGGACACGACGCCCGCAGTTTCCAAAAAACAATCTGAAATGTGGACTCGTCAGACCACATAACACTTTTACACTTTGCATCAGTCCATCTTAGATGAGCTCGGGCCCAGCGAAGCCGGCAGCGTTTCTGGGTGTTGTTGATAAATGGCGTTCGCTTTGCGTAGTAGAGTTTTAACTTGCACTTACAGATGTAGCGACCAACTGTAGTTACTGACAGTGGTTTTCTGAGGTGTTCCTGAGCCCATGTGGTGATATCCTTTACACACTGATGTCGCTTTTTGATGCGCTTTTTGGAAGTCAACCCAGCAATGTTCCTCCTTCAAAGGTTGGTAACGTAACCATTTTACACTCTGTAAAAACTGGGATTTTTACACCTTCAAAGGTAGTATTAGAACCTGTAAAAAAGGCAAAACAACAAAAGTCTTTTGTGAATTTTCCCTGTAATAATGTCTCCTTAAAAAGTTAACTGTAACAGTCCAGGGGACAACATCAACCAGGCGCTTTTTCAGGCATTTTTCCACCTGTGACGTTGTCGGATCGCAGGATTCTATTTGGTTGACGCCGGTTCTCAAGAGGATATCTGTCTTCCGTGTGGTCTGTGTAAAAAGCAAAGGTGTAAGAATGCCAGAAAAGTACTGATACATTAGGATCTCTGCGTGAAAGAGGCAAAGCACTTTTATCCATTGATCAATCTAATGCATTTTCCGTGGCAGAGAGCGTCTAACCAAGTGCCCTTTTCCTTGTCTTAATAAGGTGGAGATTTAATGAGAATTTAATGGTGAATTTGTAGTTTGTTTCTTTTTTTTTTTTTTTTTTTTTTACAGCCACTAATTGCCTCAGAAACCCACTGAATAAAAACCACACAAGAATACGCAATGGAGGTCATAAAGCGGGGGGGAGAGCCGAGGACAAAAAGGAAGAAAAAACCTCCTATTATTTTCTCGGCGCGAGGCTTGGTTGTTTATTTGACGGATGGTAATGGCGGTGAAAATGTTTCCCTAATAGCCAATAAAAAGAGCTGCAAGATGTCTGAACAGGAAATTCGAGGGGAGTGATTGAAGCGTGTTGCCCGAAAAAGTTTGCGCAGTCAGAAATATGTAAATGTTCACTTCCTCCCGCGAGACGCAATATTGGTTTTTATCATTTAAACTGTGACAAAGCAAGGACATTAGTTTGAGTTTTTTGCATGGTAATGCTGTGAGAAATGCAAATAGATCATTTGTCCTATCTCCGAGAAAAAAAAAGGATAACCACAAATTATAGCTTGGGAAGTTAGGAATGTTCTAGAAAAGTCGGGACATATTTGTAACCTGCTGACGTACATGCGGTATTTTTTTCCCCTTCCTCTCGGAGGGTTTATTGCTACTCAAATCGAGAGAGCAGTTGGAAATCGCTGAGGTCTCTTTCCTGCTAGCATGATTCAAATGACCCGCTAGCTTTGTAGCTTCACCTTCTCTTGCCGGACTTCACAACTTCATGATTTTCATTCAACTTTACGTTGGGACGTTGCTAGCGTGGAGAAGCCACCTAAAAGACACTGGAAGTTTGGTTAGGGATTTTAACGATAACACACAAAACTGTAGGTTAATGGAAGGATCTTTAGGGATTGTAATGATAACACAAAACTGTACGTTAATGAAAGTATGTTTAGGGATTGTAACGATAACAACATAATGTACATTAATAGAAGTAAGTTTAGGGATTGTAACGATAACGCACAAAAATGTACGTTATTGGAAGTATGTTTGGGGATTGTAACGATAACAACAAAATGTACATTAATAGAAGTATGTTTAGGGATTGTAACGATAACGCACAAAAATGTACGTTATTGGACGTATGTTTAGGGATTTTAACGATAACACACAAAAATGTACGGCAATAGAAGTATGTTTAGGGTTTGTAACGATAACAACATAATGTACATTAATAGAAGTAAGTTTAGGGATTGTAACGATAACGCACACAAATGTACGTTATTGGAAGTATGTTTAGGGATTGTAACGATAACACAAAAATGTACGTTAATAGAAGTTTGTTTAGGGATTGTAACGATAACAACAAAATGTACATTAATAGAAGTATGTTTAGGGATTGTAACGATAACACAAAAATGTAAGTTAAGGGAAGTATTTTTAGGGATTGTAACGATAACTACGATAGCACACAAAAATGTACATTAATGGAAGTATGTTTAGGGATTGTTACGATAGCAAACAAAACTGTTCGTTAATGGAAGTATGTTTAGGGATTGTAACGATAACACACAAAAATGTGCATTAATGGAAGTATGTTTAGGGGTTGTAGCGATAACACAAAAATGTACGTTAATAGAAGTATGTTTAGGGATTGTAACGATAACAACAAAATGTACATTAATAGAAGCATGTTTAGGGATTGTAACGATAACACAAAAATGTATGTTAAGGGAAGTTTGTATAGGGATTGTAACGATAACTACGATAGCACACAAACATTTACATTAATGGAAGTATGTTTAGGGATTGTTACGATAGCAAACAAAACTGTACGTTAATGGAAGTATATTTAGGGATTGTAACGATAACGCACAAAAATGTACGTTATTGGAAGTATGTTTAGGGATTGTAACAAACTACGATAGCACACAAAAATGTACATAAATGGAAGTATGTTTAGTAACGATAACGCACAAAAATGTACGTTATTGGAAGTATGTTTAGGGATTGTAACAAACTACGATAGCACCCAAAAATGTACATAAATGGAAGTATGTTTAGTAACGATAACGCACAAAAATGTACATTAATGGAAGTATGTTTAGGGATTGTTACGATACCAAACAAAACTGTACGTTAATGGAAGTTTGTTTAGGGATTGTTACGATAGCAAACAAAACTGTACGTTAATGGAAGTATGTTTAGGGATTGTAACGATAACACAAAAATGTACGTTAATAGAAGTTTGTTTAGGGATTGTAACGATAACAACAAAATGTACATTAATAGAAGTATGTTTAGGGATTGTAACGATAACACAAAAATGTAAGTTAAGGGAAGTATTTTTAGGGATTGTAACGATAACTACGATAGCACACAAAAATATACATTAATGGAAGTATGTTTAGGGATTGTTACGATAGCAAAAAAAACTGTACGTTAATGGAAGTATGTTTAGGGATTGTAACGATAACACACAAAAATGTGCATTAATGGAAGTATGTTTAGGGATTGTAACGATAACAGAAAAATGTACGTTAATAGAAGTATGTTTAGGGATTGTAACGATAACAACAAAATGTACATTAATAGAAGTATGTTTAGGGATTGTAACGATAACACAAAAATGTACCTTAAGGGAAGTATGTTTAGGGATTGTAACGATAACTACGATAGCACACAAAAATTTACATTAATGGAAGTATGTTTAGGGATTGTTACGATAGCAAACAAAACTGTACGTTAATGGAAGTATATTTAGGGATTGTAACGATAACGCACAAAAATGTACGTTATTGGAAGTATGTTTAGGGATTGTAACGATAACTACGATAGCACACAAAAATGTACATTAATGGAAGTATGTTTAGGGATTGTTACGATAGCAAACAAAACTGTACGTTAATGGAAGTATGTTTAGGGATTGTTACGATAGCAAACAAAACTGTACGTTGATGGAAGTATGTTTAGGGATTGTAACGATAACACACAAAAATGTACGTTAATGGAAGTATGTTTAGGGATTGTAACGATAACACACAAAAATGTACGTTATTGGAAGTATGTTTAGGGATTGTAACGATAACTACGATAGCCCACAAAAATATACATTAATGGAAGTATGTTCAGGGATTGTTACGATAGCAAACAAAACTGTACGTTAATGGAAGTATGTTTAGGGATTGTTAGGATAAAAAAAAAATACATTAATAGAAGAATGTTTAGGGATTGTAACGATAACGCACAAACATTTACTCGTCCCAAAGATGGCGCCATCGCACAAACAATAACACACCATTTAGGTGTCGTTGTACGTGTTTGATGAAAACTATTTGCTCTATGGCCGTCGGCAAAGAAAAATCCATAAATTAGCCGCACCGTTTTATAAGCCGCTGGGTTCAACGTGTAGAAAAGAGACGGCAGATCAACTGGTGCTTAAAAGTGCTTAACTTTATCTAAAGTCTGATGTTCTTAATTACAATATTTATAAATTGATTCCCCTTTTAAACGATTTTAGATCGATATCTATCTTTTGGAAGGAACACTCCTGGAGCACAGATCGATAAACTTGAATTGTAGGAATATAAATCCATCTATTAATATATCAATCAATGCTTCCAGCCCTACTAGCTACCTAAATAGACTTTCACCTTGTTGCTGATTTAATATGCAGGGTTATTTCTGCTTATGTGCCACATCATCAATGTAGTACTAGTGAGAAATACCAGCTACACTAGACACTACAAATATTTCACCACCATGTCTGTCATTTTCACTTTTAAATATGATGGCAAAATCCCTCTCTCATCTTCTCTGAGCTCTTTGCTCTCTTCCAGTTTGTCTTCCATCTCTGTCGACACTCCACGTGACACGCACACGCACACACCACCATCAGCACAAGCTGCATCACCAATAGCAGCCCTGCTCTCATGCGGGCTGTCGCAATACCATGTCTGCGTATTTGACTTACTCAAGCAACAAAATACAAAGCAATGCTTTTTTTCTCTCTAATCGATCTAATCCATGAGTCTGTGTTTTATGCTGATTTTGAAGCAACTTTGTCTCTTTTATGATCGTGACTTTTTTTTTTTTTACCCTGTTGAACTTTTGTTTCGTAACTTTATAACACAATTGTTCTATTTCATAAAGTAAAGTTTATTTTAATAAAAAAAATGTTTGTATTTAAACTAGGGCTGTCAAAATTGTGTGATTAAATCACAAAAAAATTATCCGATTAATCATGAAAACACTTAAGTTAGTCATGCAATTTATTTTGCCCGTTGACCCTAAAATAGATCTTATAAGAACTTGAGATAAAACTGTTACCAAGTTTAGTGCAAATAAATGACATGCATTCAGGTAAAATATTTAAAAACATTCCTTGGTGACATTCTGAATGTAAAATTGCATTTGTGAACAAATATTGGAGTGTTTTCTTCAGCTAATTTTAATCATGCAAGCAAGCAATTACCTGTGATTAATCAAGATTCATTCAAAATGTGATGAATCTAATTTTAAATGTATCACTTGACAGCCCTAATTAAAACACAACAATTGTAACTCAGTTTAATGACAATTTTCTAACACAAACTTTGCATTATTACATTTGACAATTTTTGCTTGTTTTTAACTTCGTATTTTCGTTTTCTAACATTCTAAATTTAATATTTCTTCTTTATGACGATGGATATGTTTTTAACATGTTTTATGTATTAATCATTTTTACAACTACGCCTTCAAAACACTCTTTGCGGATTTTTTAAACAACATCTTCCTGACGACCAGTGTCCTCTGCAGTGGACGTTTGTTTTTGCATGTTAAAAAAATGTGCAAAACACGGATGTCCACTGCAGAGGACACTGGTTCGCGGGAGGTTATCTGCTTTGACAGTTTATAACTTTTTTTTGGGACAATTTTAACTTTTATGATGATATGAACTTTGCATCGCCACTTTTTAAAATGTGGACTTTGTTAACTTAATAGTCTATACTTCAATTCTATGTAAATATTGACGTAAATATCGTAAGTTTTTCTTTTTGCTGATTCAAAAAAAAAAAATCATAACTCATGTTGTATCTCTACTTTATTTACAAAATTGTTTTAAAATGGTTTTAACATAAACTTTGTAACTTTGCTTGATACCAATATTGACTTGTGGTGTGATTTGATCAAATACTTTGCTCTCATAGCATCTGATAAAAAAATAAAAAAATCCAAGGTACATTGTCATTGAGTAGCAAACTACAGTATAAATGTCACTTCCTCGGTTATAGCGTAAATGTCAGAGATTCTTAGCGTTTGCCGCAGTCTAAAATTGTTGTTGATTAAAGCAGACCTTTTTTTTTTCTCCTGTAGCCTCATTTCGACGGCGCTATGGAGCGTCGTCTTTTTTTTTTCTTCTTCTTCTTGCCTGTTTTTGCAAATCAAAGTGTTCTTCATCAGGAAAATGTTTTCAGCCCAGCCTGCCGCAAATGCTAATGCTTCACTGGGAAGCATGAAATATTCATGTAGTCATGCAGTGTTTACATTCGCTTGATTTGTATTCATCTGGACGATTAGCAGCCGCGTAGACTTTGGTGCCGGATGGGGTTGTGTTCAGACTTTTGCGGTCTCTTTAGTCCGTACTGACCTCTCTTCCTTTTTTTACAGACGTGATAAAAACACTTTGGAACCTCTTAAGTCATAAACAAATGTGGACTTGGACGGCAATTGAACAAAAAAAGAACAAAAACTTGAGTTTGCATGTCAAACATGACCTCAGCTTACCTCCAGAGTCTCCGTTCAAAGATCATCAAAGGATAATATGTGCGTTTAGATTTTTATTTGGCTTTTTCGTGGCCTTTTTTTTTAACACCAGCGTCCTCTGCAGTGGACATTTGTGATTTACATAACAAGGCTATTTTAATTAGGAAATGTGAACTTTGACAGAAGAACAAGACCAAAAACAAAGGTCCACTGCAGTGGACCCTGCTGCTTACACTGCAAAAAGTGAAATCTAAGTAAGATTAAATATCTCAAATAAGGGTGATATTTGCTTATTTTCTGTCTGATAAGATCATTCTTCTCACTAAGCAGATTTTATGTTAGAGTGTTTTACTTGGTTTAAGTGTTTTGGTCCTAAATGATCTCAGTAAGATATTACAGCTTGTTGCTGAGATTTGATGACCTATATTGAGTAAAACATGCTTGAAACTAGAATATCAAGTGTTGCAAAGCTGTGTCATCAACACTCACAAGTATAAAACTCCTTTTTTAAAGTAATAATTTCAAGCATGGAAAAAAAAATCATGACTTTTACACAATTGTGTCTCATATAAAAACAGATGACAGCCAAATTGGACTTTGCTGTTTTATTTTCAATGAAACAATAGAAAATATGTACTCATATAGTAATACACTTGTTATTAGTGAGAATATACTTATTTTAAAGGCCTACTGAAATGAAATGTTTTTATTTAAACGGGGATAGCAGATCCATTCTATGTGTCATACTTGATCATTTCGCGATATTGCCATATTTTTGCTGAAAGGATTTAGTAGAGAACATCGACGATAAAGTTCGCAACTTTTGGTCGCTGATAAAAAAAAAGCCTTGTCTGTACCGGAAGTAGCGTGACGTCACATGTTGAAAGGCTCCTCACATTTCCCCATTGTTTACACCGGCAGCGAGAGCAATTCGGACCGAGAAAGCGACGATTACCCCATTAATTTGAGCGAGGATGAAAGATTCGTGGATGAGGAACGTGAGAGTGAAGGACTCGAGTGCAGTGCAGGACGTATCTTTTTTCGCTCTGACCGTAACTTAGGTACAAGGGTTCATTGGATTCCACACTTTCTCCTTTTTCTGTTGTGGATCACGGATTTGTATTTTAAACCACCTCGGATACTATATCCTCTTGAAAATGAGAGTCGAGAACGCGAACTGGACATTCACAGTGACTTTTATCTCCACGACAATACATCGGCGAAGCTCTTTAGCTACGGAGCTAACGTGATAGCACATCGGGCTTAAATGCAGACAGAAACAAAAGAAATAAACCCCTGACTGGAATTATAGACAGAAAATCAACAATACTATTAAACCATGGACATGTAACTACACGGTTAATGCTTTCCAGCCTGGCGAAGCTTAACAATGCTGTTGCTAACGACGCCATTGACGCTAACTTAGCAACGGGACCTCACAGAGCTATGCTAAAAACATTAGCTATCCACCTACGCCAGCCCTCATCTGCTCATCAACACCCGTGCTCACCTGCGTTCCAGCGATCGACGGAGCGACGATCATAGATGCGGTCGGCGGCCCGGAGACGGAGGAAGTCAAGGTGAGGTCGGCGGCTAGCGCGTCTGCTATCCATCTCAAATTCCTCCTGGTTGTGTTGCTGCAGCCAGCCGCTAATACACCGATCCCACCTACAACTTTCTTCTTTGCAGTCTTCATTGTTCATTAAACAAATTGCAAAAGATTCACCAACACAGATGTCCAGAATACTGTGGAATTTTGAGGTGAAAACAGAGCTTTTTGTTTTGGATTCAATGGTGTCCGAATACTTCCGTTTCAACGATTGACGTCACGCGCATACGTCATCATACATAGACGTTTTCAACCGGAAGTTTAGCGGGAAATTTAAAATTGCACTTTATAAGTTAACCCGGCCGTATTGGCATGTGTTGCAATGTTAAGATTTCATCATTGATATATAAACTGTCAGACTGCGTGGTCGGTAGTAGTGGGTTTCAGTAGGCCTTTAAGGTATTTTTGGGTTCATTGAGTTTAGCTAATTTTACTTGTTTTGGAAAGTCTTGACAAGCCACATTTTCTTTTTCTATTGGCAGATAATTTTGCTTAGTTCAAATAAAATACCCCTAATTTTTTTATTTTTTTTATTTTCTTGTTTTTGAACACTGACTTTTTGCAGTGTAGGACCCTGCTGCTTAGGACGATATTAAGGAAGTCTAATCCTTAATCATTATTATTATTGTTATTATTATTAATTCCATGCAGTACCAAATTCTACCAACATAATAAAGTGGCACCACTTAAGTCGTACAGTTTGGAACTTGAACTGGAGGTGTTGTCTGCATTGTGTATGTTCCAAGTTGCAATTCTGCCTAACATTCACAATTCCTACAAGACAATAACACGTTTTTCCCTTTTTTATGCAATCTAGTTTGTAATATACGGCAAGTATAAGGAACGACGACTAAAAAACATCCAAAAAACTGCCAACAATACCCCATTTACATCTTGTGACATTAATATTAAAAGTTAAAGTTAAAGTACCACCGATAGTCACACACTCACTAGGTGTGGTGAAGTTACCCTCTGCATTTGACCCATCCCCCTGGGAGGTAAGGGGAGCAGTGAGCAGCAGCGTTGGCCGCCCTCGGGAATCATTTTGGTGATTTGTCCCTGAATTCCAACCCTTGATGGGAGGTAATGGGTCCCATTTTAATAGTCTTTGGTAGGACTCGGCCTGATTTTGAACTCACAACCTATCGATCTCAGGGCCATTATTATAATAGCAAACCGCGTACTGATCACAGAGAGGTAATTAGCTTATGCTGCTATAAGAATGTGATTAATGTAATTGATTGTGGCGGCCCGCCACGGCAAAATCATAGCCGCCACATCTTGAAAATATGGGTTTTTACGTGATAACAAACTAAATTAATAGAATGTACTTTTGCCTCCAGAAGAAGTCACACATAGTCTGACACTTTTTTTTAATTTAATTTAACTTTTATTGCCAATTATATGATAACAACCAGCCCAATTTTAATTTCACCTTGTGTGCAAACACTCGTGTCTCTGTGCTTCCCCAGGACACACAACAACACGTCCTCATTCTCCGCCAATCTGCTTTCAGGCACAAACGGTGTGCTTGCAAACATGGGAAAAATGAACATCAAATCAAAACCACACAAACGTAATACATCCACCACCAGCAGGCCATTACAGTGTGAATAGATATGTGCAGCCTATTATTTGCACACTACTGATGCACTAAAATGTGGCTGCCGAAAAAAGACTCTTGATTAGCCGTAACGGCGCTGATGCATGATGTGATGATGTGATGAAGTAAACAAGACGCACGGGATTGTTTGGAGCATAGTCAGCATGTCCGCGATGTGGACGTAACTTTAATATATCCCAGATACCCGCAGACAGCGATCTACAAAATGTGCAAATATTACACTGCAAAAAGTCAGTGTTCAAAAACAAGAACAAAAAATACAAAAATTAGGGGTATTTTATTTGAACTAAGCAAAATTATCTGCCAATAAAACAAGAAAATTCGGCTTGTCAAGACTTTCCAAAACAACCAAAATTAGCTAACCTCAATGAACCCAAAAATACCTTTAAATAAGAATATTCTCACTAATAACAAGTGCACTTTTCTTGGTAGAAAAAACAAATATACCTTTTTTCTCAATATGTTGAAAAATATTCTTAAGTTAAGTAAATGCTAGTGCCATTATCTTGACATAATGATATGCACTCGGGATTACATTTCTTGAAACCAGCAAACTTACACTAAAAACTAGTTTATTTTTCTTAATGGAAAGGCAACAAGGCAACCGCTTGTTACTCTCGGGGTCTACCAGCCGCTCAGGCAAATCATATTGTCTAAAGATGCCTTTTTCCATCGACAACATGACATCATTGCGCCAAGTGCGTGCTCTTTCAGTCAATTAGTACGCATATATACAGCCCGGTTAAATTCTTTTTTATTGTAATTTTGAAGAATTTAACTGACTGTGCATGAACTATTTCTGTTCAAGATAGTTTGAAATGTCACATGTTAAATGTTTAAATATTAACTGTCAGTTTACTGTACTGTGCCAACTGTACTACTATATGAGTACGTATTTTCTATTGTTTCATTGAAAATAAAACAGCAAAGTCCATTTGTTTGTCATCTGTTTTAATTATGAGACACAATTGTGTCAAAATCATGCTTGAAGTAAGAAATTATTACTTGGAAAAAAAGTAGTTGTATACTTGTGAGTGTTGATGACACAGCTTTGCAACAGTTGATATTCTAGTTTCAAGCATGTTTTACTCAATATAGGTCATAAAATCTCAGCGACAAGCTGTAATATCTTACTGAGATCATTTAGGACCAAAACCCTTAAAACTAGTAAAACACTCTAACATAAAATCTGCTTAGTGAGAAGAATTATCTTATCAGACAGAAAATAAGCAAAAATCACCCTTATTTGAGATATTTAATTTGAGAGTGACCGTGTAATACTCTTACACTCTTAAGTAGCATGGTAGCTAATTGCTTTGTAGATGTCGGAAACAGCGGGAGGCAGCGTGCAGGTAAAAAGGTATTTAATGCTTAAACCAAAAATAAACAAAAGGTGAGTGCCCCAAAGAAAAGGCATTGAAGCTTAGTGAAGGCTATGCAGAACAAAACAAACTGAACTGGCTACAAAGTAAACAAAAACAGAATGCTGGACGACAGCAAAGACTTACTGTGGAGTAAAGACGCCGTCCAAAATGTACATCCGAACATGACATGAAAATCAACAATGTCCCCCGCAAAGAAGAATAAAAACAACTGAAATATTCTTGATTGCTAAAACAAAGTTGATAATAATAAGAAAAATATCGCTTAAAAGAAGACATGAAACTGCTACAGGAAAATACCAAAAAAAGAGAAAATAGGAGCGCAAGACAAGAACTAAAACACTACACACAGGAAAACAGCAACAAACTCAAAATAGGTCACGGCGTGATGTGGCAGGTGGTGACAGTACACCTACTTTGAGACAAGAGCTATAGTGATGCATGCTTGGTTATGGTTTAAAGTCGTATACAACAATTGCGACAACGATTTTTTACTGTCAACTGAGTTTCGTTTTTTAATGATTTCTGCTGGTGGTGTGCCTCTAGATTTTTTCAATGCAAAAACACTGGTCTATAGTAACACCATCTCTCATCGTCTCTCATTTACCAACAAAAATTGCGGCTGTAGATTGCTGCCAACAGTTCACAAATGCTACATTGGTGCAAAGTTGTTTTAATTCCATTGGGGAAAAAAAAAAATTCTGCAAATTTCTGAAAAATCTGCTGCAAATTCAGGCATTTTCGGCTGCAAAGATCACAAAAAGCCACTTTCTGTGTGTTACCTTTAAAAAAACCCAATGATTTACTCTTACAATAATGTGCAGGGAATCTTCTGCATTTCTTATTGTAGTTTTTTTAAAATTGCAAATATCAAATAGTTTTGAGTTTGCAGGTGAGCTTTCACTGTACTTTAGCATCCAATCTGTAAAAGTGCATGCATTAGATATGTTGGCAGATTTGCTGCACAAAATAACTTAAGTGCTACAACATAAGTTGGGAGAGTGGCTGTGCCAGCAACCTGAGGGTTCCTGGTTCAATCCCCACCTTCTTCCGTCCTAGTCACGTCCGTTGTGTCCGTGAGCAAGACACTTCACCCTTGCTCCTGATGGGTGGTGGTTAGCGCCTTGCATGGCAGCTCCCGCCATCAGTGTGTGAATGTGTGTGTGAATGGGTGAATGTGGAAATAGTGTCAAAGCGCTTTGAGTTCCTTAAAAAGGTAGAAAAGCGCTAACCCATTTACCATTCAAAGGCCTACTGAAATTGATTTTTTTTATTTAAACGGGGATAGCAGATCCATTCTATGTGTCGTACTTGATCATTTCGCGATATTGCCATATTTTTGCTGAAAGGATTTAGTAGAGAACATCGACGATAAAGTTCGCAACTTTTGGTCGCTGATAAAAAAAAGCCTTGCCTGTACCGGAAGTAGCGTGACGTCACAGGTTGAAAGGCTCCTCACGTTTCCCCATTGTTTACACCAGCAGCGAGAGCGATTCAGACCAAGAAAGCGACGATTACCCCATTAATTTCAGCCAGGATGAAAGATTCGTGGATGAGGAACGTGAGAGTGAAGGACTAGAGTGCAGTGCAGGACGCATCTTTTTTCGCTCTGAACGTAACTTAGGTACAAGCTGGCTCATTGGATTCCACACTCTCCTTTTTCTATTGTGGATCACGGATTTGTATTTTAAACCACCTCGGATACTATATCTTCTTGAAAATGAGAGTCGAGAACGCGAAATGGACATTCACAGTGACTTTTATCTCCACGACAATACATCGGCGAAGCACTTTAGCTACGGAGCTAACGTGATAGCATCGTGCTTAACTGCAGATAGAAACAAAAGAAATAAACCCCTGACTGGAAGGATAGACAGAAAATCAACAATACTATTAAACCAGGGACATGTAAATACACGGTTAATGCTTTCCAGCTTGGCGAAGCTTAACAATGCTGTTGCTAACGACGCCATTGAAGCTAACTTAGCAATGGGACCTCACAGAGCTATGCTAAAAACATTAGCTATCCACCTACGCCAGCCAGCCCTCATCTGCTCATCAACACCCGTGCTCACCTGCGTTCCAGCGATCGACGGAGCGAAGAAGGACTTCACCCGATCATAGATGCGGTCGGCGGCTAGCGTCGGATAGCGCGTCTGCTATCCAAGTCAAAGTCTTCCTGGTTGTGTTGCTGCAGCCAACCGCTAATACACCGATCCCACCTACAGCTTTCTTCTTTGCAGTCTTCATTGTTCATTAAACAAATTGCAAAAGATTCACCAACACAGATGTCCAGAATACTGTGGAATTTTGCGATGAAAACAGAGCTTTTTGTATTGGATTCAATGGTGTCCGAATACTTCCGTTTCAACGATTGACGTCACGCGCATACGTCATCATACATAGACGTTTTCAACCGGAAGTTTAGCGGGAAATTTAAAATTGCACTTTATAAGTTAACCCGGCCGTATTGGCATGTGTTGCAATGTTAAGATTTCATCATTTTTATATAAACTATCAGACTGCATGGTCGGTAGTAGTGGCTTTCAGTAGGCCTTTAATGGACCACAATGGAAACAAGCCTTTTGGCTTTTTGTGCCATCCATTTGCCTTTTTAAAGCATTACATGGATTCAATTCTTTAAGATGTCAATAAACATCTCAATCAAAGTGTGAAGCATGCATACAGTGTGCACTTGCACATTCCTCTTTTATATATATAAATATGTATTTTGGAGGAGGGAAAGTCATGTTTTTTGTGCATTTATCTGGCCTCAGGTGTTGACAGAGAAACAAATCTGCGAGCTTGTGATCTCCTTTCACGTCGAATCACTGTTATGTTATGTTATGACAGCCAGTGATGGAGAAGACCAGAATAACACACTTGTCACACACACACACACACACACACACACGCACACGCACACGCATACACTCTCGGGCAACACGGGGTAAAAACAACCCAAAACAAAGTGTGTTGATGCGTAAAGAAAAGAGTTGAGCTGCCAATAAATCAAACACAAGCGTGCAAACAATGAGCGTGCAGCGGTTACTTGCCCAATCTTCCCCGCTGAATACGTAACGAGCGACCGCTTGTGTCGCTTCCTGACCTGCTACACCTCTAAAGAGCACGCCGCTCCCTCGCTGCATGTTAATGCAATCATTATTTTAGTCGTCCCTTTTGCTGATACCGCTTTGACCTTCTTTAGCTCCTCGCTTATTCCCCCCCCCACCCGTCTACCCCGTCTTCTCCGCCACGGAGAAATTGGCCTCCTAACAGAAAAGCTTTTAGTCGAGCTTGTTCCTTCCTTCTGAGCCTGATCCAAGTGTATTTTACTCGGGAAATCTGGGCGATCGTTGTCGTGCTTGCAGCGAGGTGAGCAGTCGGAGGAATTATACATGTAAATAAGTCACAATCTTGCAAGATAAAACTTTTTCGCACACAAAGGAGTGGGGATTTGTCAAAGCATGCCCATGCTATGATATCAATAGATCAATATACACACCACCAGTGGTGTGCCGTCTCTCTGCTGGCCTAACATAACCAGAAATCATGATCATAATTAAAGATAAAAGTAATTTTTTTTATTTACTTTCCCTAAATATCTAAAAGTATTCATATTCTCTTCATGTCATATTATGCTCCTTCCAGTGCTGTTGTTTTTAGGTTATAGAGTTTTTATCCAATCAGAAATCAGCTAGCTTATGTTGCCATGCTGTACCAAATCTGCCCGAGGCCTTCAGAATCAACAATGCGGGCGTCCGTGCACTGTAAGTGAACGGGGACATACAGTTGATAGACAGTTGCGATAGCCAATCAGATCACGAGTTGTTGTCAGTAAGGCCGTCTGAGATGTGTTGTATCCCAAATAGCTGCAATCGCTTCCTTTATTACATTTTCGCGCACTCTTGCCATTTTCTCGATGAGCTTCAAGAGCTGAAATGGTTTTCACGTCACAGGTGTGCTTAAAGCTCATGGAGAGAATGCCAAGAGTGTGCAAAGCCGTTATCAGAGCAAAGGGTGGCTATTTTGAAGAAACTAGAATATAAAACATGTTTTCAGTTATTTCAACTTTCTTTGTTAAGTACATAACGCCACATGTGTTCATTCATAGTTTTGATGCCTTCAGTGACAATCTACAATGTAAATAGTCATGAAAATAAAGAAAACGCGTTGAACGAGGAGAAGGTGTGTCCAAACTTTAACATTATTTTTTTAATCTGTGTGCTTAAAGCTCATGGAGAGAATGCCAAGAGTGTGCAAAGCCGTTATCAGAGCAAAGGGTGGCTATTTTGAAGAAACTAGAATATAAAACATGTTTTCAGTTATTTCACCTTTCTTTGTTAAGTACATAACGCCACATGTGTTCATTCATAGTTTTGATGCCTTCAGTGACAATCTACAATGTAAATAGTCATGAAAATAAAGAAAACGCGTTGAACGAGGAGAAGGTGTGTCCAAACTTTAACATTATTTTTTTAATCTGTGTGCTTAAAGCTCATGGAGAGAATGCCAAGAGTGTGCAAAGCCGTTATCAGAGCAAAGGGTGGCTATTTTGAAGGAACTAGAATATAAAACATGTTTTCAGTTATTTCAACTTTCTTTGTTAAGTACATAACTCCACATGTGTTCATTCATAGTTTTGATGCCTTCAGTGACAATCTACAATGTAAATAGTCATGAAAATAAAGAAAACGCGTTGAACGAGGAGAAGGTGTGTCCAAACTTTAACATTGTTTTTTTTAATCTGTAACACAAAATATTTAAAGTGCATCAATTTGCCTGAAAATAAAAATAACATGTTTAACTGTAAAAAAAAAATTGGGCCAACGTGAACCATTTGGTACTGAACAAATAAATTAAATAAACTCAGATAATAATACATTCAAATGTAGCAGCAACAATAACTCAGGAGCACAATATATAAAACACTCAAAACAAAAATTAATAAAACAATTAGTGCTGATCTTATTTTTACTTTTTTTAATCTAAATGAAGTCAGGATTAATGGCTTAAATGAGCACTTTTTGTAGTGCACAGCTTTTCCAAACTTGATACTGATAAAGTTCCTCAGAGTCACGTGGCATCGCCCCACTATTTGAGAATTGATTTAAAATTTCTCACACAGCTGAATGAACGCTGCTCCACTGTAACTTCAGACTGCTTAGCCAAATCACCGCAAAATTCGGTACACACTTTTATTATTATTTTTTTTTGTAATGCCTCCTTTTTTGATTTGTTGGATCTCTATGTAATTTCTGTCCCAATATCCAAATTTTTTCTGTAGTTTTTTGTATTAATTCCTTAACCGTTTTTACTTTTTCCGGTGGGTAATCAGTCGTCATACAATAAAATGTCATAAACATTAGGGATGGGAATCTTACAACAGCTCACAATTTTTTTCTGATTCTTGTGTTGATGATTCCACTCTGAATCGATTCTCCATTCAAACCGATTCTCGCAATATTTGAATACATAAAAATTATAATAAAAAACCCAAAAATTAAAAATCAAAACATTAAAAAAAAGTGGAATGAGGTGAAATCTAACTAGAAAAAGTTGCAACGTTGACACAAAGCTGCCATGCAGGCTGTTTTTTTTCTTCTTTTGTCTATCTTTCTTTTTCTTTTTTTGCCATTGCTCAAAATAAAAATAAAAATCAATGTTATAATGAATTATTGACCTATTCAAGGCTCCAATTATTTCAAAACAGGTTGCGCTTCTCAAGGTAACATAAGTATGATGTATGAGCGCAGCAAGTTAAAAAAAACGTATTTTAAAAAATTACTTAAATAAAAAAAAAAATGCATGTATGTTCTTTATTCTTTTATTGATTTTTGCACATTTTGAATACATTTGAATCAGAATAAATAATAGCGATTTGGATGTGAATCGACTTTTTGTGAATTATAGACTTAGACTTCCTTTTATTGTCATTCAAATATGAACTTTGCAGTACAGATAAGAACGAGATGTTGTTGCATTAGCTCATGGTAGTGCAGGATAAAAGAGCATATAAATATAAATAAGTGATATTAAATAATTGATATTAAATAATAATTTAATATCAAGTGACTCACTTGATATTAAATAGGGACAAACTGAATGCAGTACTTGGCTGCTACCAGCAGAGGCGCCATTAAAGCCAGCAGTTTGCTGCGTAAAGAAGCACAACATGAAGTGATTTACTGTAGTGACAAACGCTGACTGTCTTTGAGTTTTAAAGTGTCACAGCAGGTCAGAACATCTCAAAGACAATCTCTTTGTGTCCTCGCTTGCGTCCTGGCATTAGTGCAGCGGTATTACGCTGTGCAAAAAAAAAAAAAAAGACTAAAAGACAAAAGGGCAACTCTTAACAGAAGGGATTTGGGCCTTCAGATTGATGAGGATTACAGTCAGGCGGGATATTTAATGAAAGTTTTCAATTCTGCGACTGAAGGTGGCACTAACTGGGATTGACTTCACGTAGTGATAAAACAAAAGACGAGCAAAACAATATTTGACTTGCTCGCCTTTTCAGAAGCTTTAGTCATTGAGGATTTGGCAGTAAAAGCTCAGCGTTGCCGTTATTGACCATGAAAGAGAGATTCAGCAGTAAAATGTGGCACGTCGTGACAACATTATGCTCCAAAATACCACCTTAAAACTGATTTTATTTCTAAATTATTATCATGTATTATTTATATGTATTTATTATGACATGTACTATATTTATTATAATTATTTTATTTTGTTTTTGTATCATGTCCTATCCAGCAACTCAGGCAAATCATATTGTTGATGTAGATCAGGGTTGTCAAACTCGTCTTCATTGAGGGCCACATTGTAGTTATGTTTGGCCCCAGAGGGCCGCTTGTAACAACAAATTATATAGGAATTTGCCGAAGCATTTGATTAATATATATGTATATATTTTTTTACGTACACTGTTAAAAAAATCCTTATTTTTTAGAGTAAAAAACTAGCAACTCAATCACCAGATTTTTACTATAAAATGTAGTGTTTTTTGCAACATATTACGGTAAATGGAAAAACTTTACCATCGTTTTTATTTTATTCTGGCAACAGACTTGCCAATTTTTTACCGTTAAAAAAAATTAATACTGTTTTACCATTAACAATAAAAATAACAACCATAGATCTTACAGTAATAACACTGGCAGCTCAGTTGACAGAATTTCCCATAAAAAAACAGTGGTAGAGTTTTTCCAATTTACAGTAATATGCTGTAAAAAAAAATAGCACATTTTTACAGTAAAATGTATTGTCATTTTTTACAGTGTATACTTTGATGGATAACTTGCTCTAAAACCATAAGTCAAGCAGAAATGTAAGTATTTTAACAAAATAAAATGTTTGGAAAGTATGATAATATATTTTTTGCTATATTGGATAATATTAAAGGTTTAAAAGATATGCAATGGCATGCGGTACCTGCATTTTTGTTCTGTTAAAATGGAAAGAACTAATACATTTAGTAAGAAAAGATAAAGTACTTTATTGACGCATATTATTTCCAGGCCTTTGTGGGCCACATAAAATGATGTGGCGGGCCACATAAAATGACGTGGCGGGCCAGATCTGGCCCCCGGGCCTTGAGTTTGACATAACTGATGTAGATGATTCGATCTACTGTACAGATTTACTTGTTGGATACTTCTCGTGTTACCTTATTTGTATTTGACTTTATTAAATGGATTTATTTAATGGTATTTTTTTATTCCTGGAAAAACCACAATTTAGAGTGTGATCCAAGTTTTCTCAGAAAAATCGTCAAACGTGGTTGTTTTTCCAGTCGTGTATGGCGATGATAACCATAGAACCAGAAATGGGCCTTACTGTGACATAGAGAGGGGAACTAGCTGCAACATTTTTTTATTAAAAAACCCCCAAAAACAAACAAATTGAGGAATTATCAAGAAGATTGTGTGTGTACCACGGTGCACTGAGATTTATCACCAACTGCGCTCCCCTTACTCACCATTGCGTATTATACTCAATGGTTAACTGGACATCTTTAAGTGCTCGACGCCTCAATCATTGGTATGTTTTCATCTACAAAACCATTCTGGGTATCACTCCATCTTATCTGTCTTGTCTTTTAACAAAGAAACAAGGAAGTCACAATCTTCGTTCAATGAATGTTCTGCAATTTGTCGAACCCAAAGTAAGAACTGAACTGGGCAAGAAAGCATTTAGGTTTTCAGCAGCGAAGGCTTGGAATAACCTACAATGGAATATTAAACTTCAAACCCTTGTTACGTTGAATGAGTTTAAAGCTTCTGTGAAAGGACTGCAGTCTACCTTGTCTGTATGCACATGTGTTATGTGAGCAAGTTTTAATGTCGTAAATGTGATGTTTTATGTATTTGTTTACTGTTTTTAATGTAACCTTGCTGCTGCCCTCTTGGCCAGGTCTCCCTTGGAAAAGAGATCTTTGATCTCAATGGGATTTTACCTGGTTAAATAAAGGCTAATAAATAAATAAAAGATGCTAATTTACTTTATTTAGTTTTCTCACTTAGTGGTAACTAACTACAAATATTTTCAAATGTTTTTAATGGTTTCTACAGCCTGTTTAGGCCCCCAACTGGTCTTTGGGCATGGTTTGTTCAAATTCCTATTATTAATAGGTTCATTTTTGTCTCTACTTCGCATTCGTATCTTTGACTTCTGCCAAGTGCATGAAGCAAGTTAGTGCCACACAAAAACTAAACATTGTTTCCACCGAACTCTGCAGAGACCTGGTGTGCTGAACAAAAACTTGGTGCATACCTCCCTTTTAGACTTTGAGATGTATTTACCGTATTTTCCGGACCAAAGAGCGCACTGATGAATGGTCTATTTTTGATCTTTTTTATATATAAGGCGCACCGGATTATAGGGCGCATTAAAGGAGTCATATTATTATAATTTTTTTCTAAATGTAAAACACTTCCTTGTGGTCTACATAACATGTAATGGTGGTTCTTTGGTCAAAATGTTGCATAGATGATGTTTTACAGATCATCTTCAAGCCGCTTTCTTACAGTCGCTTCCGGATGCGCCGTTTTGTGGGCGGTCTTATTTACGTGGCTCACCTTCGGCAGCGTCTTCTCCCCGTCATCTTTGTTGTAGCGGTGTAGCGTGCAAGGACGGGAGTGGAAGAAGTGTCAAAAGATGGAGCTAACTGTTTTAATGACTTTCAGACTTTACTTCAATCAATAACGGAGCAGCATCTCCTCATTCGGAAACAACAACAAGGGCGGAAATGTGTCCCGTGAAAAAACGTCCGACTCTCGTTCCTTGGGTGAATAATGTAAACTCACTATACCGGTATGTTTTAGCGCTTTTATGGCGAGTTTACTGACATAAGTAAGAACTTTACACTACTTTACTGTATATTAGAAATGGCAACAGCGTAGGATGAATGTCCCATAACAAGAAGATAGAGAAAAAGAAGAAGCTTCTCGACTACGGGGTCGGCACGGACTACAAAGGCGGATGCGTGCTATTTTTCAGGACTTATGCAGATCCCAAATACAGATCAGCGGGTACCAGAAGGTAAGAAAAGTTGCTTTTGCATAATATTGCAAAACAAAACACCAGATAATATGTCTTACCTTATACACACTTATCCACACTTATCTCTTATGTTTGACTGCCATCTACTGGTCACACTTATCATTACATTATTTACCAAATAAAATTGCTTCGAGGTGGGTAAGCTCAACCAAATGTATCCTTTACATTAGGCGCACCGGGTTATAAGGCGCACTGTCAAGTTTTGAGAAAAAAACATATTTGAAGTGCGCTTTATAGTCCTGAAAATACAGTATTTAGAGTGCCCCACTGGGACACAAATATGGTTTAAAACAGGATAGGACCTCTTTAAAGATGCTAAATTTAGGGATGTGCCGATCGATCGGCCACAGATCAGTTTCGGACAATTTTTGTGAGAAAGTGATCGGCCATTGCCGATTAATCCTTTAAACGCCGATTACAAAACCGATCCCCTCTGGCTCATTCTTAGTTTTTTTGGTCACAGGACTGACAGAGGTGTCGAGCTTCTAACTATGTATGGCCATACACAGTAATAAGTAAAAAAATAATCACTTCCATTATAGCAAATAAACTGTATTTCTTAGTATATTAAAGGCCTACTGAAATGATTTTTTTTTATTTAAACGGGGATAGCAGATCTATTCTATGTGTCATACTTGATCATTTCGCGATATTGCCATATTTTTGCTGAAAGGATTTAGTATAGAACAACGACGATAAAGATTGCAACTTTTGGTATCTGATAAAAAAAAAGGCTTGCCCCTACCGGAAGTAGCGTGACGTAGTCAGTTGAACATATACGCAAAGTTCCCTATTGTTTACAATGATGGCCGCATGAAGTGAGAGAGATTCGGACCGAGAAAGCGACAATTTCCCCATTAATTTGAGCGAGGATGAAAGATTTGTGGATGAGTAAAGTGCAAGTGAAGGACTAGTGGGGAGTTGAAGCTATTCAGATAGGGAAGATGCTGTGAGAGCCGGGGGTGACCTGATATTCAGCTGGGAATGACTACAACAGTAAATAAACACAAGACATATATATACTCTATTAGCCACAACACAACCAGGCTTATATTTAATATGCCACAAATTAATCCTGCATAAAAACACCTGCGTGTTTGTTACGCTAGCTCCTAGCTCCTCTGCTAGCTCCTAGCTCCATAGAACACGCCAATACAATTCAAACACCTGATCAACACACACAATCACTCAGCCCAAAAGACCGTTCACCTAACCCAAGGTTCATAAAGCTTATATATTTTTAAAAAGTTACGTACATACGCAAAAAAAAGTTGCGCACATACGGTCAAGCGATCAAATGTTTAGAAGCCAAATCTGCATACTCACAGTAGCACGTCTGCGTCTTTGTCATCCAAATCAAAGTAATCCTGGTAAGAGTCTGTGTTGTCCCAGTTCTCTACAGGCGTCTGTGTATCGAAGTCAAAAGTCCTCCTGGTTAGAGTCTCTGTTATCCGAGTTCTTCCATCTTGACTGCATCTTCCGGGAATGTAAACAAAGAAGCGCCGGCTGTGTACTGTTGTTGCTGACTACGTTCGAAAAATACGTCCATTTTGCAGCTTCCTTCTCCATAATGCAATGAACATGATTGCAACAGATTCACGAACACAGATGTCCAGAATACTGTGGAATTATGAAATGAAAACAGAGCTTTTTCGTATTGGCTTCAATGTGGAAGGCATACCCGTGTTCCCCGGGCTACGTCACGCGCATACGTCATCCTCAGAGGCGTTTCGAACCGGAAGTTTAGCGGCAAATTTAAAATGTCACTTTATAAGTTAACCCGGCCGTATTGGCATGTGTTATAATGTTAAGATTTCATCATTGATATATAAACTATCAGACTGCGTGGTCGGTAGTAGTGGCTTTCAGTAGGCCTTTAAGTTAAGTTAGAGTACCCATGATTGTCACAAACACACTAGGTGGCGAAATTATTCTCTGCATTTGACTCATCACCCTTGATCACCCCCTGGGAGGGGAGGGGAGCAGTGAGCAGCAGCGGTGGCCGCGCCCGGGAATCCTTTTTGGTGATTTAACCCCCAATTCCAACCCTTGATGCTGAGTGCCAAGCAGGGAGGTAATGGGTGCCATTTTTATAGTCTTTGGTGTGAATGAAGTAGTATTATCACTGGAGGACGAGGCTCAACATGTTGCCAGGAGTTGACATGGTAGTGGTAGTTTGAAACAAGAGAAGTGCTTAGTAAAGTTTAAGAAGTGTGCATGTTAGAGCAGAAAGTTAGCAGATAATAACAGGAAATGAAACAGTCAATAAGAGAGGGTTTTGTTATAGTAACAGTTGGTGCCAGGCGTACACATAAGGGGAGGGCGGATCGATATATAAATTGCTGGTCTTGATACTTAAATGATCGATACTAGAGTGATTAGGTTGATATTTGTATTTTCAAAAAAAATCATTTTTTGCTGTTCTCATCTTAGTTTCGTGTCCTGCGTGACAAAGCAAATGAGCGCAACATCTCATTAAAAATGAACGAGTTGCATTAAGCGGCGGGTCAATAAAAAACAATCCCGGGCTGCACTTTGGCCGCCTTGGTCTTAGTCCAACAAGCACTCTTTCCCATCAAACGCCATAAACGCATCCGTCCTACTCTGCTTTTTTTTTTTTTTTATTTCTTTTTTTTTTTTTTGCTCTTGTCAGCGCTGTCACCTTCAACGCCAACGCAGGAAATTACACCCGTCAGCAGAGCGCCGACGGTCTAGAGGGATGGCAGCAGCGGCACATGGCCGCCGGGTCTTATTAACGCCACCGTCCTTTAATCCCTCGCCATCATCCGTCATCTTCCCCTGTGAGGACATCATGATGGTGAAGCATCACCTCGTACAAATGGAGGCTGTGGACTTTGCTCGGTTTTTGGTCTGTGAACAATTCTTTACTTGTTGATCAAATATGCAGACATCTTCTTGGCAGCCAAAGTGCTTTTGGATTTAGATAGTTTTTTTTCTGGAGGAACATCAAACTTGATGACAGTAGATATTGAAATCAGTCATTTGACCCCCAGTTCAATCATGTTTTGCTTTTTCTTTAGCTTTTTGCACCATTTTTCAAACACTTATTCCAAGAAACCACTTCAAAACTTGGTTTAAAAATTGACGTTAAGGCAATTTGACCCAGAGTTCAAACTGACATCATGTTTTGCTTTTTCTTTGGATTTTTGCACATTTTTGTAACACTTATTCCAAGATACGACGTTTTACTACTTTAGAATTATAAGACGTATGTTACGATAACAACTCACTTTGTTAAAGTTAAGACAATTTGATTCTTGCGTTCAAACTGATTTTGTGATTGGCTTTTTACCCAAGATATGATTTTGAAAACTCAGTTTAAAATTATGAAATTATGTTGCAAAAAAATGTCACCCTGTCGAAGTTAAGACAATTGGACCCTGACTTCAAACTGATATCATGTCTTGCTTTTTATGCTTTTATGGCTTTAGCACATTTTTTGCAACACTTATTCCAAAATACAACTTCAAAAACTTGTTTTAAAATTATAACATTTTGTTGCGATAAAAATTCACCTTAATTTGACCCTTTTGCTCATTTTTTTTAAATACCCTTTTTGTTCCAAGATACAACTTTTCTGTTGAGAGTTATAAGAATTATGTTGCGATAAAAATTCACCTTGCTGAAGTTAAGACAATTTGATTTGTGTTTCAAACCGATGTCATGTTGTTTTTATTTTTTGGGGCTTTTTTGGGCATTTTTTTCATCATTTGTTTTGAAATTATAAAATAGTGTTGCGATAAAAATCGTACAAAAAAAAGGCTTACATTCAACAAACTGGTATCATGTTTTGCTTTTTCCTGGCTTTTGCACTTTTTTTGCAACACTTATTACAAGATACAACTTTGAAAATTTGGTCTTAAAATGATAAAATCATATTGCGATAAAAATTCACATTGTCAAAATTAAGACAATTGGACCCAGAGTCCAAACTGATAGAATGTATTGCTTGTTTGGGCTTTTGCACATTTTTGCAATACTTGTTTTAAAGTTATAAAATTATGTTGCAATAAAAATTCACCTTAATTTGACCCTGAATTAAAACTGACTTTGTGTTTTACTTTTTCTTTGGCTTTTTGCAAATGTTTTGTAACAATTATTCCAAGATACGACTTAAAACTCTGTTTAGAATTATAAGAATTATGTTGTGATAAAAATTCACCTTGCTGTAGTTAAGACAATTTGATCCGGGTTTCAAACCATAGTCATGTTTTGTTTTTTATTTGGCTTTTTTGGGCATTTTTTTGCATCACTTATCTGGCTTCGAAAACTTGTTTTGAAATTATAAAATATCATGTCGCGATAAAAATTGTAGAAAAAAAAAATATATACAAACATATAATACATATATATATATACATATACATATATGCATATATATACGTATATATATATACATACATATAATTACATATATACAGTATATGTATATGTATATATATATGTATATGTATGTATATATATGTGTGCTCAGAATCTTTTTGTTGTGTGTATCAATGGTTTGTTTGATATTCATCATGCAGCTGTAGCTAAGTTTCAAATAATTCCTCTTGAATATCTTCCTGAGTACGTGTTTTTTGGGGAAGTGCCTGTCAATTAGTGCAAGGAGTGTATGTCCAATATTCGTGCTGACATTTTTGTTGACCTAAGGAATATTCCGCTCTACTCCGGTATTGAGCACTGTTTAACAGAGAAACCACAGCAACCTCGGCTATATACAGTGGGGCAAAAAAGTATTTAGTCAGCCACCCATTGACAATCAATGGGTGGCTGACTAAATACTTTTTTGCTCCACTGTATACATACACACACATATATATATATATATATATATATATATATATATATATATATATATATATAGCCGATATATATATATATATATATATATATATATATATATATATATATATATATATATATATATATATATATATATATATATATATATATATATATATATATATATATATATATATATATATAAGGATGATATATATATATATGTGTATATATATATGCATATATATATATATATATATATATATGCATATATATATACACACACACATATATGTATGTGTATGTATATATATGCATATGTGTACATATACGTGTATATATATGCATATATATACATATATATATATATATATATATATATATATATATATATATATATATATATATATATATATATATATATATATATATATATATATATATATATATATATATATATATATATAAGGATGATATGTATATATATGTGTATATATATATGCATATATATATATATATATATATATATATATATGCATATATATATACACACACACATATATGTATGTGTATGTATATATATGCATATGTGTACATATACGTGTATATATATGCATATATATACATATATACGTATATACATATATATGTGTATATATATGTATAAATGTATGTATATATATGTATAAATGTATGTATATATGTGTATATATATATATATATATATATATGTGTGTATATATATATATATATATATATATATATATATATATATATATATATATATATATATATATATATATATATATATATATATATATATATATATAGCCGAGGTTGCTGTGGTTTCTCCGTTAAACAGTGCTCAATACCGGAGTAGAGCGGAATATTCCTTAGGTCAACAAAAATGTCAGCACGAATATTGGACATACTGTACATGCCTTGCACTCATTGATTGATTGAAACTTTTATTAGTAGATTGCACAGTGAAGTACATATTCCGTACAATTGACCACTAAATAATAACAACCGAATACGTTTTTTAACTTGTTTAAGTCAGGGTCCACTTAAATTGATTCATGATACAGATATATATTATCATCATAATACAGTCATCAGACAAGATAATCATCAGAGTATATACATTGAATTATTTACATTATTTACAATCCGGGGTGTGGGATATGGAGGGGTGTTAGGTTTGGTTGGTATCAACACTTCAGTCATCAACAATTGCCTCATCAGAGAATTGGACATTGGAACAATGTAGGACTGACTTGGTAGGATATGTACAGCAAGTAGTGGACACAGAGAGAGAGATCAGAAAGTATAAGAAAAAGTGTCTACATTTGATTATTTACAATCCGAAGAGGTATGATGTGGAAGGGAAGGTGTTAGTTTAGGGTTGAAGTTGCCTGGAGGTGTTCTTTTAGTGCGGTTTTAAAGGAGGATAGAGATGCCCTTTCTTTTACACTTGTTGGGAGTGCATTCCATATTGATGTGGCATAGAAAGAGAATGAGTTAAGACATTTGGTAGATCGGAATCTGGGTTTAACGTGGTTAGTGGAGCTCCCTCTGGTGTTGTGGTTATGGCGGTCATTTACGTTAAGGAAGTAGTTTGACATGTACTTCGGTATCAGGGAGATGTAGCGGATTTTATAGACTAGGCTCAGTGCAAGTTGTTTTACTCTGTCCTCCACCCTGAACCAGCCCACTTTGGAGAAGTGGGTAGGAGTGAGGTGTGATCTGGGGTGGAGGTCTAGAAGTAATCTGACTAGCTTGTTCTGGGATGTTTGGAGTCTAGATTTGAGGGTTTTGGAGGTGCAAGGGTACCAGGAGGTGCATGCGTAATCGAAAAAGGGTTGAATGAGAGTTCCCGCTAGAATCTTCATGGTGCTTTTGTTGACCAGAGAGGAGATTCTATAGAGAAATCTTGTTCGTTGGTTGACCTTTTTGATTACCTTGGTTGCCATTTTATCACAGGAAAGGTTAGCCTCTAGAATGGAACCTAGGTAGGTGACCTCATATTTCCTGGTGATAACAATGTCACCCACTTTTATAGTGAAGTCATTTTTGGGAGTTACTCTTGCTATTTTGAAATCTTTTGGTACTTGGCCTTGTGTAATTGAGAGGTTTATTATGTGCGTGAAGATTGGGGCAATGGTGGTGGCAGAGTCCTTGAGGAATCTGGAGGGGATATTGTCAAGGCCGGTGGCCTTGTTTGGGTGGAGCGCGCTGAATTTATGAAGCACCTCGTCAGCTGAGACCACCTCCAATTTGACATCGTTGTTGGATACTCCTAGCTTTCTGTAGAAGGCTTTAATGTGTCTACACCAAAGCGACCAGAGTGGTGGGACAGCTTGTTGACCAGAGTTGTGGCTATGCTGGTGAAAAAGGTGTTAAGTCTGCTTACTACCTCCATTTTGTCTGTAATGAGGGAGTCACCCTCCTTGATGTTGATGTTGGTGAGTCTGGTTTTAAGTTTCTGGCTGCAACCAGGAAGCTGATTGTTGAGGATTTTCCAGAGCTCACGTGGCTTATTTGTGTTTTCCTCTATTTTGTCGGTAATGTAATTTTTTTTTAAGGATTTAGTCAGGTTGGTTGTCTTGTTTCTTAATTTATTGCATTGCTTTTTGAGTGTTGAAAGGAGTGATTTGAGGTTCTTATTGGGTTATCTACTTCGGTTTTGCACTTTTGGTATTCGGAGTAGTTTCTGTCTCTGTCTTTTATGGCAGCTAATAGGTCCAGATTCATCCATGGTTCAGAGCGGGCTTTGATCCTGACTGTTTTCACGGGAGCCATGTCATTTAGTATCGTTAGGAACGCTGTTTTGAAGCGATCCCAAGCATCATTGTCCAGGTTGCTCGTGATCACACGGGACCAGTCCCACTCACCTAATTTTAGGTTGAAATTATCACTGGAGTATTTTTTAAGGGATTTGGATTGGGCTGGTTTGTGGCCGTTGGCTTTGGGTTTAGCTAATTTGCGGGTGCAGAAGGTTAGATAATGGTCACTAAGACCACAGATCATGACCCCACTATTTTTTATTTTAGGCCGGTCTGAAGTGAGAATGAGATCTATGGTTGATTGGGTGGAATCACACACCCTTGTAAGTAGTGTTATTAGCTGGGAAAGACCGTGTTGATTACAAAGCTTGCTGTAGGATCTGAAGACAGGCGCATTTCTGCGTTGAAAATCTGTGTTCAGATCTCCAGTTATAATTTTCTCCACATTGTCTACCCCAGCCAAGCACTTCTCGACAGCCCCATAGAAATCACTCTGATTAGGGGGTCTATATACAGTCTCTATCAGTCCCGGCTTCGCGTTTTTAAATTGGATTTCCGCCCACACATATTTCAAGGGCATTGTGGTTGAGATCAGTGCGAGTTATGTATTTAATATCCTGGGGAATATACATAAAAACACCCCTACCATGTTTATTCCTGTCCTTTCTGATAACCGAAAAGTTTTCTATCTCTATCTCTGAGTCAGAAACACTTTGATCTAATTTGGTTTCAAAGAAACACAGTATTTTTACCTTCTTGTTGAGGAACATTTCTCTGATTTGGTCGAGTTTGGTTCCAGAGAAGCTGTTCACATTAAGGCGGATGATGTGTAGTCCACTGGAACCAAAAAGAGCATCAGAGTCCGCTGTATAGTGGTAATGTCCAGAAAAAGAAGGGATGGCCAGGTTGGTTGTTGTTGAAGTTGAAGTTGAAGGGCAGTCCAGTTCACTGTTTGGATGGAAAGGCTTGGGAGAGCAGGAGGGAGAGGAGGGGGAGAGAGGCAGATTGATCTTCATCCAGGTGATGGGGGAGGGGCGGAGTTGGAGAGGGGGAGTGGGGGGTGGTTTTTTTTTCGCGGGCTTTGGTGTGGGGCTGAGTTGGAGAGGGGGGTCCAGGTATGGGGGGTTGTTGATTTCGTTTTCGAGGGCTTTGGTCAGGTCGAGAGCAAAGACCAGGGTAGTATGAAAAAGCCCCTAAATCATGTGTAGGCCGCGGGTCCAGTCGCCGCGTCCTCGACCGTCAGGGACCGAGGAGAGGAAGCGAGGACCCCCGCTACGCCGTCTCTACTGCAGACCGGGTGTTCTTGTCGACAGTCACCTCGATGTCCGTCGCCACGCTGTTCGCCGCTGGACCGCTGTCTTCATCGGTGTCTGGGTCGTCCTCCCTCGCAGCCGGGCCGCCGACCGTGTCGATGAACGGGGTGCAGTCCTCTGTCGAGCCGCCGACCGCTGGAGCACAGGTGAGCTCAGGTTGAGATGAGCAAATAGGCGTAGGTGGAGAGCTAATGTTTTTAGCATAGCTCCGTTGAGGTCCCGTAGCTAAGTTAGCTTCAATGGCGTCGTTAGCAGCAGCATTGCTAGGCTTCGCCAGGCGGGACAACATTAACCGTATGGTTACAGGTCCAGGGTTTGGTTCAGTGTCTCCTGAGAGTAGAAGTAATAGTAGTATTGTTGATCTTCGGTCTATCCTTCCAGTCAGGGGCTTGACTCTTCTGTTTCGATCTGCAGTCAGGCACGAGGTTATCACGTTAGCTCCGAAGCTAAAGTGCTTCGCCGATGTATTGCCAAGGAGATAAAAATCACTGTGATTGTCCATTTCGCGTTCTCGACTCTCATTTTCCAGAGGGTATAGTATCCGAGGTGGTTTAAAATACAAATCCGTGATCCACAATAGAAAAAGGAGAAAGTGTGGAATCAAACGAGCCTTTGATTGTATGCTACAGTGGGAGCGAAAGGAAATGTGACTGTTCATCATGGGAGCCTGATGCGAATATAACAGTCACTTCCCCAAAAAACACGTACTCAGGAAGATATTCAAGAGGAATTATTTGAAACTTAGCTACAACTGCATCATGAATATCAAACAAACCATTGATACACACAACAAAAAGATTCTGAGCACACCCAGACAGACAGACAGCCGACACCACTAACAACCGCAACTCCTCAGGCAGGTGCAATTGCAGACAAAGACTTAACTGCCCACTTAACGGAGACTGTTTGAAAGAATCAGTTGTCTATCAAGCCAGCGTCACCCGCAAAGACACCTCAAACACAGAGACATATTTTGGACTCACAGAAAACACCTTCAAATCCCGTTATAACAATCACACAGCATCATCACGTAGGCCCCAACTCAGGAACTCCACAGAGCTGAGCAAATACATATGGACTCTTAAAGACAATAACATTGATTACTCTATTACATGGTGGATTGTCGCATCTAGCTCACCATACAACAGAGAAATAATTGTTTTAAATTATATACCACCCCAGCATGTCCACATTACCTCCCTGCTTGGCACTCAGCATCAAGGGTTGGAATTGGGGGTTCAATCACCAAAATGATTCCCGAGCGCGGCCACCGCTGCTGCTCACTGCTCCCCTCACCTCCCAGGGGGTGGAACAAGGGGATGGGTCAAATGCAGAGGGTAATTTCACCACACCTAGTGTGTGTGTGACTATCAGTGGTGCTTTAACTTTAACAAATGCTACAAACTGGTCTAATCATGTCGGCACAGAGCCAGGGCACTACTGTGTAACAACTTAAGCAATTGCCACACCCCCATGTAATGTAACCTATACATTTGTGGCAGCCACAGACGCTTCAATAAACTCCCCTGAAGAGTGGGGAAACCTGAGAAACAGACCTGTAGGGATGAATTAGCCTCTGTGTGGTTTTTCCTGGCCTAAGGATTATATATATATATATATATATATATATATATATATATATATATATATATATATATATATATATATATATATATATATATATATATATATATATATATATATATATATATATATATATATATATATATATATATATATATATATATATATACTGTGTATATATATATATATATATATATATATATATATATATATATATATATATATATACTGTGTATATATATATATATATATATATATACTGTGTATATATATGTGTATATATATATATATATATATATATATATATACTGTGTATATATATATATGTATATATATATATATATATATATATATATATATATATATATATATATATATATATATATACTGTGTATATATATTATATATATACTGTGTATATATATATATATGTATATATATATATATATATATATATACTGTGTATATATATATGTATATATATATATATATATATATATACTGTGTATATATATATATATATATATATATATATATATATATACTGTGTATATATATATATATATATATATATATATATATATATATATATATACTGTGTATATATACTGTGTGTGTATATATATATATATATATATATATATACTGTGTATATATACTGTGTGTATATATATATATATATATATATATATATATATATATATATATATATATATATATATATATATATATAAATATATATATATATAAATATATATATATATATAAATATATATATAAATATATATATATATATATATATATATTTATATATATATATATATATATATATATATATATATATATATATATATATATATATATATATATATATATATATATATATATATATATATATATATATATATATATATATATATATATATATATATATATATATATATATATTAGTGTTGTTCCAATATTTTGGTACCGGTACTAGAATTATTTTTATACTTTTCGGTACTTTTCTAAATAAGGGGCACTACAAAAAAATTGCATTATTTGCTTTATTTTAACAAAAAATCTTAGAGTACATTAAACTTATATTTCTTATTGTAGTTAAGTCCTTAAATAAAATAGTGAACATACTAGACAACTTGTCTTTTAGTAGTAAGTAAACAAACAAAGGCTCCTAATTTAGCTGCTGACATATGCAGTATCATATTGTGTCATTTATCATTCTATTGTTTTGTCAACATTATTAAGGACAAGTGGTAGAATATGAATTATTAATCTACTTGTTCATTTACTGTTAATATCTGCTTACTTTCTCTTTTAACATGTTCTGTCAATACTTCTGTTAAAATGTAATAATCACTTATTCTTCTGTTGTTTGATACTTTACATTAGTTTTGGATGATAGCACAAATTTAGGTATCAATCCGATACCAAGTAGTTACAGGATCATACATTGGTCATATTCAAAGTCCTTATCTGTCCAGGGACATATTTCCTGAGTTTATAAACATAATATACATTTAAAAAAAACAAAAGAAGATGTTGTGATGCTAAAACATATCGACGTAATCATAGTAGTATCGACTAGATACGTGCCTGTACTTGATATCATTACAGTGGATGTTAGGTGTAGCTCCACCCATGGCTTTTGTTTACATTGTGACGCGGGTGAGCTACGGTGTGTAGTGAAACATGTTTAGCTATTACTCGTCCTGCAAGGATGATACTTGTAAGAAACATACTTTATTTGTCGCCATGGAGACCAGGATTAGTGATTTAGAAGTCGCTAAAACACTGCCGACGGCGGATGGACGTTAGCCGCTAGCTAGCTACACTCTTAAATCGAATGTGTTGGAAATAACACAATTTGTGTTGTTTTTTTACACATCTCCATGTCCAGAGGGGGACAACTCAATTTTTGTTAATTTTAACACATTAACTTTATTACTTATATTAACACAGTAAATGTGTAGGTTTTAGTAACAAATGTTTGTGTTACTTACTCAAAATCAACACATTTTGTGTATCAATCAATCAATCAATCAATGTTTATTTATATAGCCCTAAATCACAAGTGTCTCAAAGGGCTGCACAAGCCACAACGACATCCTCGGTACAGAGCCCACATACGGGCAAGGAAAAACTCACCCCAGTGGGACGTCGTATATTGAGTTGAGTTGAGTTTGAGTTTATTTCGAACATGCAAGCATACAACATGATACATCACAATTTCCAGTTTCTCTTTTCAACATGTTCGAAAAGGAGTAGGAAGAAGCAGAGCTTATTTAATCCTACCCCTTTTCTTTACATAACAGTTGCTGAAACTTTTTTTATTCACTTCCTGTTCTCAATTTTTTCACAATAAACTCCATATGTAATCACAATAAAAATAAATAAATAAATAATAGTAAGAATTTAATAATAATAATTGGTGAAGAAAGTCATATTTCATATGATGAGATAAGTAAGATTACTTTAAGAATGAATGAATGAATGGATGAAATAAATTGAAAATGTTTGTCATGGTTCTTCTTCTTTGTACTTTGTAAACACTTTAAGTTTGAAGAGTTTCTTGAAGTGGATCATATTAGTACATTGTTTGATTGCTTTGCTTAATCCATTCCATAATTTAATTCCACATACTGATATACTGAAGGTCTTAAGTGTTGTACGTGCGTACAAATGTTTTAAATTACATTTTTCTCTAAGATTATATTTCTCTTTTGTTGAGAAGAATTGTTGTATATTCTTGGGTAGCAGGTTATAGTTTGCTTTGTGCATAATTTTAGCTGTTTGCAAATTCACTATGTCGTGGAATTTCAGTATCTTTGATTCAATAAATAAAGGGTTTGTATGTTCTCTATATCCAACATTATGTATTATTCTAACTGATCTTTTTTGTAACACCGTTAATGAATGAAGTGTACTTTTGTAATTATTTCCCCATATTTCTACACAGTAGCTCAGATATGGTAACACTAGTGAGCAGTTTAGACTATGAAGTGATTTTTTGTCTAGAACATGTTTTGCTTTATTCATTATTGACGTGTTTCTTGCTACTTTATGTTGTATATTTTTTACGCGAGATTTCCAGTTCAATTTATCATCAATCATTATACCTATTGGCAAAACGTGTTTGTTTGTGTGTGTGTGTGTGCATGCTATGCTATATAAAAAAACAACATAATTGAAATTTAATTGGCATTTAATTCAATAATTCCTTCTATTCAATACATTTACTTTGACCATTTGCACACGTCACAACATTTAGGAAATAAGTCTGTATCTTGTCAGTAAGTGAATTTCAGAATCTCTCAGCTCATATACATCAGGTGGCAAAGCATCAGTTGCATATTTCAGATTAATCACTTGAAATTAATTTGTCTTTTTAATCACACAAGTGTAAAGGTGGTCATCAAAATACTTAACAGTGAGAACTCTCAACAAAATGAACACCTCATCACGGTCAGAAAAGGGAACAATATACACTGTCTCTCCAAAGATATGTTCGTTGTCCAGATCACATTTTAAGGAAACCACACAACCAGGTCTGTAGCAATGACCAAATATCGACACACAACTGGCCACACTTATCATACTCAAAATGTTTAAATCATGTCCACAGGCTGCCATTGTTTCATAAACAGGCAAGGTTACAAACCCAATACAGCTTGAAGAGTTGGTCCAGACTGCAGGTGAGGCCCTCTTCATGGAGTGGAATGACTGCGTAGTCATTGGCAGCCACGATGACTTATTGTGTTGATGTTGTGCTGGGATGTCCAATGCTCACCAGACGAGGTTGCATCACTGGAGCAGGGTCAGGGGTTTGTAGGAGGTCATGGAAGCTTGTTCCTGGCTAAAACACAGTGTATGCAACACATTTTATTACATCATGCACACAGATGATCTTTACAAGTAATGAATAATTTACTTATTAAGATGTCTCACTTGTTTTATATTCTTATCACAAATTAAGATATTCTTACTTGTTTAATGTCCAACATTGTCAAGACTTGGTCCTGGGGGTTTGTTTTTTCGGAAGGCAACGGAAAGTTGGCGCGGGCAAGACGTGAATTTATATACATGATTTAATATTAACACTCAAAAAAGAATAAACAAAAGGCGCGCACAATGGCGGAAGTACAAAAACTTGACTATAAAAACAAAAAACTATGAACAATAACAAAAACTTACTTGGCAATGGCATGAAGAATAAACTATAATAAACAATCTCGTGGGTAACAGTAGCATGGATGAAATGATAGAGGAGCATGAATGTGATGTCACCAGGAAGACCAACAGAAAAAGACAGATTTAAATAGTGACATGATCAGTGAAAACAGGTGCATGACTCAAAGCGTGAAACAGGTGCGTGGCATGACAGGTGAAAACTAATGGGTTGGCAAGGTAACAAACAAACAAGGAAGTGCACAACCAGGAACTAAAAAGAGTCCAAAAAATAAACAGCACATGGCCAAAACAAAAACATGATCAACAGACATGACAAACATGTAGGACAGAGCTGATTTGATGCTGCATTTTGTCCATCCCTTAGATCTTCTTGACACAGTAGGGGGCAGATCATGTGTGAGCATCTTCAGTGCTCTATAGCACTTTGATTCTGTAGAAATAGAAAAATATACACACTTTGTATAACTGACATGTGAGACTGTAAGGTTAATTGTGTGTCAACTTGGGGAGTCTTCTATGCACCGAAGATAACACAAAAAGGCATGATAATCCTCCATAAATAAACTAAACATTACCAGCACTCTCAGCTTCTGGTGGTTCATCTTTTCCATCAAGAGCAGCCAGCTTCAACAACTTTGGGACCATGGTTGGGTCCCATTTGCGTAGAAAGATGTCTGTCTTGTTTGGAAACATCTTCTCAAACTCTCTGTCGATCTGTTAAGTTTTACCAACAGGACAACACAAGGGTGATTAGATAAGGTTACTTTATATGCAAATCCATTTGAGAGTGCAGGTGGTGATTACATTTACTGACTTACCAGATATGGTATATCAATGAAACGAGGGTAGTTCTCAACAATCTCTGCCAGAGTAGGTGACTGATTAGATATCCAGTATCTTCGGTGGAAGTCGGTTTTGTCCATACTAGGGATGTCCCGATGCAGGTTTTTGCACTTCCGATCCGATACCGATATTGTTTTTGCACTTCCGATCCGATACCTACACAGGCCAATACTGGCCCGAGCATGTATTAAAGTTTAACGTTATTTAGCCTACTTAGTTGTCAGAATCATGTTGAAAAGGGTTTTAGTACTCTTGATAACAACTAGCCAGCTGAATTAGGTGAGTTTGAATAATACACAATGGAGATGTTGACGTGCGGAGTTTCAAACACTCTTCATTTTCTAGCAGGGGACTTTTCAAATGATGCTACATATTAGCAGTAATGCTACTTTTTATAGCAACGCTTTTTCCCCACACTTGACAAATTACGGTTGTCTGTTCGACATATTCCCACTTGAAGCCAAACCACCGCCAGACGATGGACCCCCTGCTGTTTTTCTTGGGAATTAATTAATTCTTCCTTCATTATTACCGCTCACACGGCTACGCTAGCATCACAGCTAACGTTAGCCATGCTGCTACCTCTCTGCTGGGAGAGTGCGTATTGATTGATTGAGACTTTTATTAGTAGGTTGCACAGTGAAGTACATATTCCGTACAATTGACCACTAAATGGTAACACCCGAATAAGTTTTTCAACTTGTTTAAGTCGGGGTCCACTTAAATTGATTCATGATACAGATATATACTATCATATATACTATCATCATAATACAGTCATCACACAAGATAATCACATTGAATTATTTACATTATTTACAATCAGGAGTGTGGAGGGGGGGTGGGGTGGGGGGGTGGGGGGGGTGGGGATATGGACATCAAGTAGTGGACATAGAGAGAGAGAGAGAGAGAGAGAGAGAGAGATCAGAAGGCATAAGAAAAAGAATCTGCATTTGATTGTTTGCATTTGATTATTAGCAATCCGGGGAGGGTGTTAGTTTAGGGTTGTAGCTGCCTGGAGGTGAACTTTTATAGCGGTTTTGAAGGAGGATAGAGATGCCCTTTCTTTTATACCTGTTGGGAGCGCATTCCACATTGATGTGGCATAGAAAGAGAATGAGTTAAGACCTTTGTTAGTTCGGAATCTGGGTTTAACGTGGTTAGTGGAGCACCCCCTGGTGTTGTGGTTATGGCGGTCATTTACGTTAAGGAAGTAGTTTGACATGTACTTCGGTATCAGGGAGGTGTAGCGGATTTTATAGACTAGGCTCAGTGCAAGTTGTTTAACTCTGTCCTCCACCTTGAGCCAGCCCACTTTAGAGAAGTGGGTAGGAGTGAGGTGGGATCTGGGGTGGAGGTCTAGAAGCAACCTGACTAGCTTGTTCTGAGATGTTTGGAGTTTAGATTTGAGGGTTTTGGAGGTGCTAGGGTACCAGGAGGTGCATGCGTAATCGAAAAAGGGTTGAACGAGAGTTCCTGCCAGAATCCTCAAGGTGCTTTTGTTGACCAGAGAGGAAATTCTATAGAGAAATCTCGTTCGTTGGTTAACCTTTTTGATTACCTTGGTTGCCATTTTATCACAGGAAAGGTTAGCCTCTAGAATGGAACCTAGGTAGGTGACCTCATCTTTCCTGGTGATGACACTGTCACCTACTTTTATGGTGAAGTGATTGACTCTCTTAAGTTTGATGTGGGACCCAAACAGGCTGGATTCTGTTTTACCCAAGTGGATGGATAGCTTGTTGTCAGCGAGCCAGGTGCAAGTTCTACAGAGCTCAGCACTGAGGATTTTCTCCACCTGTGACTTGTCCTTGCCGGATACCAGCAGGGCAGAGTCATCCGCAAACAAAAACAATTCACAGTCACATGCCGATGACATGTCGTTTATGTATATTAGGAACAGTAAAGGTCCCAATATACTGCCTTGGGGGACTCCACAGCTCACCGAGAGGGGGGGGGGGGGACACGGTGCCGTTCACCTCTACCACCTGCTCCCTCCCCTCCAAGTAAGACTGCATCCAGCTCCAAGAGGTTTTGTTAAATCCGATTGCTCTGAGCTTATCCAACAGTATAGCGTGGTTAACGGTGTCAAAGGCCTTCTGAAGGTCCAGCATGACCATGCCACAGTATTTGCCCGCGTCCACCTCATGTTTGATGTGGTCGGTCAGATAGAGAAGGCATGTGTCAGTGGAGTGGTTAGTTCTGAAGCCGGATTGGAATTTGTACATGAGTTTATTAGTGGCAAGGTAACTATCGACCTGTTCATAAACTATTTTCTCCATTACTTTCGAAATGGAGCTGAGAATAGAAACAGGTCGGTAGTTGCCAGGTTCCAATTTGCTTCCTTTTTTAAAGAGGGGAGTTACTCTTGCTATCTTAAAATCTTTTGGTACTTGGCCTTGTGTAATTGATAGGTTTATTATGTGCGTGATGATCGGGGCAATGATGGAGGCAGAGTCCCTGAGGAATCTGGAGGGAATATTATCAAGGCCGGTGGCCTTGTTAGGGTGGAGCGCGCTCAATTTTTTAAACACCTCATCAGCTGTGACCATTTCTAATTTGAAATCATTGTTGGATACTCCTAGCTTTCTGTAGAAGGCTTTAATGTGTTCTACACCAAAGCGACCAGAGTGGTGGGACAGCTTGTTGACAAGAGTTGCAGCTATGCTGGTGAAAAAGGCGTTAAGTCTGCTAGCTACCTCCATTTTGTCTGTAATGAGGGAGTCACCCTCCTTGATGCTGATGTTGGTGAGTCTTGTTTTAAGTTTCTGGCTGCAACCAGGAAGCTGGTTGTTGAGAATTTTCCAGAGCTCACGTGGCTTATTCGTGTTTTCCTCTATTTTGTCGTTAATGTAATTTTTTTTTAAGGATTTAGTCAGGTTGGTTGACTTATTTCTTAATTTATTGCATTGCTTTTTGAGAGTTGAAAGGAGTAATTTGAGGTTGATATTATTGGGTTGTTTATCTACTTCTGTTTTACATTTTTGGTATTCAGAGTATTTCCTGTCTCTGTCTTTTATGGCAGCTAATAGGTCCGGATCCATCCATGGTTCCGAGCGGGCTTTGATCCTGACTGTTTTCACGGGAGCCATGTATACATATATGACGTATGACGTGACAGTATGTGACGTGTGTAAGAAGGTGCGCTTGCTGTCTGTGAGAAGCAGACACAAGAAGGAGTGGAAAGAGCCTGTCGTGTAATGCCAGCAGCTAAAAGCAACTGCGTGGGAACGTATACTCGAATATCACGATATAGTCATTTTCTATATCGCACTGAGACAGCTGACATTTTTACCGGTAACTTTTAATTCACATGGAAGTCTTAACGGTTAGGACACAGACCTGTGGACGTGTTGAAGGTGTGCTGGAAAATGCGGAACGGAAATTAGGGAGCAGCATAAAAGTGGAATGTATTATATAATTCGGTGCGTTGGAAAACACGGACCGGGTTTTTTTTTTTAAACTGGATCTGGATCGGCATTTTCCCATGCCTTGCCGATACGCATTTTTTGGCAAATATCGGCGGCCGATCCGATCCAAATATCGGATCGGGACATCCCTAGTCCATACCCATCTCGATCGAAGAAAGGTTCAGCCCTTTGATCACAGTTATCCATTCTTGGACAGACTCATCACTTTCTGTCACTTCTTTAAGTCGAACAGTGACTTCAGATGAGCCACCCCTTCTGCAATAACGGCGCCGATCATCCCTTAGTTTTCGGCGGATAATCCTCAGCTTATCTTCCAGAAAGCCAGTGTGGCATGTTGGATCATAGAAGTGTTCCTTTACAACACAGAGTACAAGTACAACGCAAATAAAACTGATCTAATGAGCTACTATCAGAATCAATCGACGTAATGTGTGTTTCTCACTCTTAACAACATTCCCTTACATATCCTTCATTTTCGTCCTCCATTTTGATGTTAAGTGATGGGTAAAGTGTCATTGACGAGAAGTTTTTTGTCGCACTTACTGGATAACTGAGGAAAAACATACTGAACAAGAACAAGGACACATTAACATTGGGCATAACATTAGACCTCCTGTAGTTCAAAATAAAAGTGACAAATGTCTACTTACAATCCTATTTTTTCAACAAGGAAACTGACGGCAGTTGTTACCAGTACCCTTCTTCATTTTTCTGTAAGGGTCCCATTCTCCTCGTAGAATGCAAAAATCCTGGGATCTTTGTGTTGGAGGTGAGTCTTCACACTCTCAGGATCAAGATCACTGGCTGCTGTTGAAATCTGAAAGAACAGTCCATATATACAGTATTTTATTTTAACTAGTGTATTGCTGTAGAGATATTACCACTTAATCTAAGCACTGGGATAATAATACTACACATAAAAGGCACATAGGGTCACTAAACAGAATATTATGTTTAATGACCTTCCATAAATTAACAGACATGAGTAAATGAACAAACATACCTGCTGTACTTCCATTTCCTGTGTGGTGACAGCAGTGGCACTGACATCACAAACATCTGATTGAATGGACTTGAATAGAATTTGGAATGTATCCATGTTTTCAACATTGCAGTTCACATCAGTGTCAATGTATTTATTAAAATCTGAGCAGAACTTCAGAATTCTGGTCATTTCTGCTTTGCACGACAGTGCATATGTACACGCCTCAGTAATGTCCTTGACATTACCAAGAGCGTAAGTCTTCTTGGAAATGTCTCTGCCATCCAGGAGGACTGTTGTGAGAGATCTGGGAGAAGCCATTCTTCTACATGTGCATAAACAAAAATGTACAGAGAATTAACAATAACACAACAAATTCAATACAACTCCAAGTTGACAACAGAAGGACTTAGGCACTAACAGAAATTATAATACACATACAGTAGTTAGAACAAGCTAAATTTTAAGACATTTGAACCACTATGAACCATTGTTAGTCCAGTGCAAATATGTTTACATGTCATGAGATGAACTCACCATAGGTGACTTGATTTCTGAGACAACATTGATTATGACTGGAAATGGCCTTTAATACCTATGCAACATATGGACAGATTAAAAACCTAAAAAAGGGAATTTAAAATTGAGATGATAACATACCCAAAAGAAACCATGAATAGTTTTAAAGTCAACCAGTGCAGTTTTGTCAAACAGTTTAATTGATACTGTGGATACCTTCTTACTATCAAGCCTTACCTCAGTAATGTTAGCTAACTTGTGGAAACAAACCTGCAAAATAAAAAGCCAAAGTGAATTTAATCATTAACCAACATTAAATAAACATTGATTGATTGATTGATTGATTATGTACACACAGCATAAACAGGCTACTATTTGAATGAGCCCTAAAAAATAATAATAACCGAGGTTGAGTATAGTTAGCAATATGGCTAGCTGTTCATCAGCAGTTCATTTGCACATGCACAACTTTACATCTTGTCAGTAGGTTACAGTCACAAATTCCCAGCAAAACTACCACTATTACACCCTTTAAGATACAACAATGTGCAAGTAGACTGGAATATGCTTACCTTCATTAAGAAATTTGGACGGATACAGTCGCAGAGGTCCGGTAATGGCCACGTATATAGAAAAGGCGGGACATTTTTTTTTTTTTTTTTTTATCAAACTCTATGGCAACCCAGCTGATTGGTCAAAGCTCATGACACAATGTTGTGTAGAATGTCTGTGTAACTTTCCCCTCAGGAAAATCCTGTGACTTTACACATTTGTTGAAATCCTCATTACACAAAACGTGTTGATTTCCAACACATTCGTTTTAAGAGTGCAGCCATGTCTTAAAGCACCTCTTCCTGAGGGCGTTTCAGTGTTATAACTTCACCTTTATCTTTAGTTTTTAAGCCAAAATGCGTCCGTTCTCCCTTTTTTGTCTACACACTGTCTGCTTGTAAGTCCGCAGGCGCAGGGGGGTAAACCAAAAATTATTCATTAGTATCACGGTACTATACTACCGGTATAACGTACAACCCTATATATATATATATATATATATATATATATATATATAAGTGTGTGTGTGTGTGTGTGTGTAATATTTTACAGTGCAGGCCAAAAGTTTGGACACACCTTCTCATTCACAACTAGGGTTGGGTATCGTTTGAATTCGAACGATTCCGATTCCAATTCTTTGTTTCGATTCCGATTCCTGACGATTCTCGATTCCGATTCTTTTAAGAGGCAGGGTCAAAAAAAAGTTTAGGATATTTTAAATGAGCTAGCTAACCTACAGTCTTTCTGAATGAAATAGTCTGACATTCTCCATCAAATTTTTATTCTATTAACTTTTTATGAACTTTACTATAAATTCCTCACAGGGCTGTTTTCAACTAGAATATAAATATCAAATCTATGAACTTGAAAATAAATATTATAAATTATGAATACATTTTCCCAGGGGTACACTTTCCTCAAGAGAGCTTTATTTTTGAAAACCTCATGAAAACACATTTATACACACATAAGTGTATGATGCTGCAGGAAACCTCATGAAAACACATTTACACACACAAGTGTATGATGCTGCAGGTACTTAAAAATGTTACCGTGCTCCCACTGATGGGCTAACCTGGTGCAGAAAAGCAAATAAACAATAAGAAACAACTTGCAAAACCCAGTCCAGATTAGCAGCAGGTACAGTATAAAATCAGAGACAGTTCTTGTTTAGGAAAATGACCATATCCGCCTTCTCAGGCAGGATGCGTGAGCGTTCTGGACAGATAGTGTCTCCTGCTGTGGAAAATACACGTTCGCTGGGTGTGGAAGAAGCTTGAACGCATAAATAGGAGAAAGCGCGATCTGACAGCAAAGGATAAGTCTTTTGTTGGTTCCACCGGACCATCACCATGTAGCAGGGTCGTCAGACATAAGTATCGGTGGAACGTCCTGGTACATCTGCAGCTCTCTCTCCACTAGTTTCTTGATGGACATGGAGCTCTGTTATTTCGCGGTTATTTCATTTTTTTTTGTAAAGTAAAGCCACACTTTCGACCGCCGACGCCCGCTATCCATGCTTGAGCTTGACTGACTCGCTCGGCTATGCTAACACTTCCGGCGGTGGGCGCTTCTTCGTTGGTGCTCAGCGGCTTCTTCTTCCGGTTCGGCGGACATCTTTTTTTATTTATTTATTTTTTTTCCGGTCGACGGACTGGGTATCGAAAATAGGAATCGAAATTTAAACTTTTGAACGATTCCGGGAGAATCGGAAAGTTAGTCCCGGTTCCAATCGATACTCGATACTCGATACCCAACCCTATTCACAACACAACTGATGGTCCCAACCCCATTGATAAAGCAAGAAATTCCACTAATCCCTGATAAGGCACACCTGGGAAGTGAAAACAATTTCAGGTGACTACCTCTTGAAGCTCATCGAGAGAATGCCAAGAGTGTGCAAAGCAGTAATCAGAGCAAAGGGTGGCTATTTTGAAGAAACTAGAATATAAAACATGTTTTCAGTGATTTCACCTTTTTTTTGTTAAGTACATAACTCCACATGTGTTCGTTCATAGTTTTGATGCCTTCAGTGACAATCTACAATGTAAATAGTCATGAAAATAAAGCAAACGCATTGAATGAGAAGGTGTGTCCAAACTTTTGGCCTGTACTGTATGTATATATATATATATATATATATATATATATATATATATATATATATATATATATATATATATATATATATATATATATATATATATATATATATATATATATATATATATATATATATATATATATATATGTATATATATATATATATATATATATATATATATATATATATATATAACACCCATGGCTCGGCTTAAATTGTTCTTCCGTGCTGCATGGTCACCAAGTTGCCATATAAATGGCGAGCCTTTTCACAAATGATAGCCTGAGAAAAGCTATCACCTGCTAGCTGCTTCTTATTTATCCACACGGGCAGCAGCTTTTCAACCTGGTCTTGCACTTTCTCTCCGTCCTCGCGAAGATATTTAACCTCTTTGGCAAAATCAGCAACCGTGTAAACATTATTTTTGTTTTAATGGTTGCGATTGTGCACTCGTTTTTTCCATATTTGCGAGCCAATCCGTGCGCCGACCTCGCAAATGTGTAAACGGGATGTGACGTAAGGGGCCCCGCCTCTTCAAAATGGCTGTGCCTGCGTGTACAGCTCGTGCAGAACTCTGCTGCTCGTCTGCTAACACAGACCCGCAGACGTGAGCACATCACCCCTATATTAGCGTCCCTTCACTGGCTCCCTGTGCGCTACATAATCAACTTTAAACTCCTTTTATTTGTTTTTAAATGTCTAACAACCTCGCGCCAACATATCTCTCCGACCTCCTTCAGCCTTACTGCCCCAGCCGATCCCTAAGATCAGCCGATCAGCTGCTACTGACGGTCCCTGACACAAGGCTGAAGCTTAGAGGTGACAGAGCTTTCGCCGCTGCTGCTCCCAAGCTCTGGAACGACCTACCTCTGAGTGTTAGACAAGCCGCCTCTCTTCCTGTTTTTAAATCTCTCTTAAAAACATACTTTTATCCCATGGCTTTTAACACTGAGTGATATCTATCCTGCAGTGGCGCCCCATAATACACCTGCTGTGAACCTGTTTTTATGTTTTATTTATTTTATTTATTTATGTTTTATTGTGTTCTGTTTGTGTTGTGTTGTGTTTGCTCGGTACTCGTATTATCGTTTAACCTGCCCATTGTACAGCACTTTGGCTACCCCTGTGGTAAATTTTAAATGTGCTTTATAAATAAAGTTGATTTGATTTGATTTGATGTCATCAAAATAGCAGCCCCTATAGGGCTCACAGCGGCACATAATGAGTGAATGTACCATATTTTCCGGACCATAGGGCGCACCGGATTATAAGGCGCACTGCTGATGAATGGTCTATTTTTGATCTTTTTTATATATAAGGCGCACCGGATTATAGGGCGCATTAAAGGAGTCATATTATTATAATTTTTTTCTAAATGTAAAACACTTCCTTGTGGTCTACATAACATGTAATGGTGGTTCTTTGGTCAAAATGTTGCATAGATTATGTTTTACAGATCATCTTCAAGTCGCTTTCTGACAGTCGCTTCCGGATGCGCCGTTTTGTGGGCGGTCTTATTTACGTGGCTCAACTTCGGCAGCGTCTTCTCCCCGTCATCTTTGTTGTAGCGGTGTAGCGTGCAAGGACGGGAGTGGAAGAAGTGTCCAAAGATGGAGCTAACTGTTTAAATGACATTCAGACTTTACTTCAATCAATAACGAAGCAGCATGTCCTCATCCGTGGCTCACTAGTATAACAATAACAACACTGGAAATGTGTCCTGTGAAAAACCGTCCGACCGGGACCCTCTAATAACTAAAGTTCCTTGGGTGAATAAAGTAAAGTCACTACACCGGTATGTTTTAGCGCTTTCATGGCGAGTTTACTGACAGATATAAGTAAGAACTTTACACTACTTTATATTAGAAATGGCAACAGCGGAGGATGAATGTCCCATAACAAGAAGATAGAGAAAAAGAAGCTTATCGGACTACAAAGGCGGATGCACACATTTTCAGGACTTATGCAGATCCCAAATACAGATCAGCAGGTACCAGAAGGTAAGAAAAGTTGCTTTTGCATAATATTGCGAAACAAAACGCCAGATAATGCCTTACCTTATACACACACCATAATAATACTTGCATGTTGAAGCACAGTACAATCCATCAAGTGGTGCGGCTTCATAGCTTACCAAAGTCATACTAAAACATTTTGATAGATTTTTGAGCGCCGTGTGTAATGTTCTATATTATCAATGGAACATATAACATTTTGGTGTTGTGTACTTGAGTCATTTTGCAGTCTACGAAATTATTCCGTACATTAGGCGCACCGGGTTATAAGGCGCACTGTCGAGTTTTGAGAAAATGAAAGGATTTTAAGTGCGCCTTATAGTCCGAAAGATAAGGTATTAAGAGTTTGTATGGTTTGCACACAGAGGCATATTTGGCTCCATTTAAATGTTTGTAGACAGAAATGATCGCAAATGGAGGTCCCACTGTATTTCCACTGGGAAATCTAGTTGCAAAATCCAATCACATGTGAGATTGTGTCTTCACTTCCACTCGTGTGTCAACCTGTGAGGAGGAGGCGGGGTTAGGGGTCTGGCGGACGGATGTGCACTAGACTAACTAATTATTACGGGGGAGCACGTCTGCAACACGGCCCCTTATTACATTACGGCCGCCCATGCATTGACTGGAGTTGCGGCAATGATAAAAGATGGACTTTGAACATGTATGGATGGATACAGTATCAGTATGATATATCACATATTTTACATATTGTCTTTCCAACATCCATCCATTTTCTACCGCTTGTCCCTTTTGGGGTCGCGGGGGGTGCCGGAGCCTATCTCAGCTGCATTCGGGCGGAAGGCGGGGTACACCCTGGACAAGTCGCCACCTCATCGCAGGGCCAACACAGATAGACAGACAACATTCACACTCACATTCACACACTAGGGCCAATTTAGTGTTGCCAATCAACCTATCCCCAGGTGCATGTCTTTGGAACATGTCCAAAAAGGAGTAGGAAGAAGCCAAGCTTATTTAACCCTCCCCCTGATTCTCTTCATAGCAATTACTAACACATGCTTCCTTATTTTGTACTCAATTCACATCAATGTGTTGTAAATCAGTTCTTCTCATAGTTAGTTAAAATGGATAACATTTCATTTTCAATAAATTCACGACAATTATCAAAATTCTTATTTGTACTTGGTAAACACTTGTAGTTTGAACAGCGTCTTAAATTGGGTCATATCAGTACATGGTTTGATTTCTTTGCTTAACCCATTGCATAATTTAATTCCACATACAGGTATGCTAAATACAGATGCTTTAAGTTAGATTTTTCTCTAAGGCCCCTTCTACACTAATCCAGGGTAAATCCCACCTAACCTTATCCTTGTCCACACACACACACAATGGTCGTTTAAGACCCCTAGCCCCCCTCCGTTCGCCGGCGCAACGCGACTTAGTACGCATGCGCGGGAAATGCGCACAACATAGTCACCTCCAGTGTTTCTTTGTGTGCAAGTTCTTAAATTTAACTTATCTGAACAATATCCAGTGTTGTGGTATTTCAATTAACTGGAATCCAGTGCGCTGTGGGGCCCTATTGTAGTGAATCACACCTGAGACATCATAAATTAATCAAAAATTTAATGGACACGTGAAAGTAAACAATGTGATGAAGAACATTTTACATCAATCAAACTAGGGGTGCAGATATCTGGTGAGGACACTCCTCACTCGTTTACCTTCACCTTCATTGTCCATTTGTTTTTGGTGACTTTATATACTCTGGACCAAGACGTTGAGTCCGTGACATACATGGCGGACAATAACTGATACAGTCGGCTTTGCCAGTCCAAATGCATTTGTTGTTTTCCGCAGTCTTCCCTCATCGGCCAGGTAATACAAAGTACACGCTAACTTTTTTCATCACATCCACGGGAGCCCGCATTCTCGTTGTCTCTCCTTCGACAAATGGACAAAGTTTTTCGGTAAGTAGAATCACAGCTGACCTGGACATTGGAAAGTTCTCTTGTCGTCTGAGAAGTGTTGTATCCCAAATAGCTGCAATCGCTTTCTCTTACGGTATTCATGTGTGATGTCCACAAGCGTCTGTACATGTAGAAGAAGTACAAGTAGCATGTCTGGATGACTCGCCTCCATCTTTGTAGTGTTTACCTCCGACTGGAAACAGGTTGTTATGAAGCTGGCTGTGGCACGTTCTGTCTGACGTCACTTCCTGTGTGTGGCGCGGTCTTTCTGGCGTCACTTCCTCTCCGAACTCAGTTTGTAATAGGGATGATACTCGAAACCGGTTTTCCCGGTTGTTTGATAAGAAAAGAACCGAGTCCTCGGACTCGAATCCCTTTTTGAGAACCGGTACCCGTTATCGAGACCACTATAGTAAAGGAAAAGAGTTGATTCTTTATTCGAATCCCGTCCCGACCAGAAATGCTCCATGGGACATCACAATAAATGACGTCATGTAGCTCAGTCATTAGGCGCAGATAGCGAAAGCAGGAAAACAATGGACGGGAAAAAGCGCTCCAAGGTGTAATAAAGTTCAAAACAAAAGCTATAATCCATCGAATAACTTTACTGAGAGATTTTAGCAGGGTAAAACACATGACGAACACTTTTACGACCAACCGGAAACATAGCAACCAGGCTAGCAACGCACCTCCTTTACGGCAGCTGTCGCAACGTTCTTAAAACAACCGCAGCACATACATATATATACAACATATCTCCCTTTTTTAACTTTAGTTTTTCTTTCCTTGTAAACAAAACAAAATCACACTGTAGATGTGTTGTCTGTCTAATTATAAATAATGCAGACGAGGCGTGTTGGCTGAGTTCTTGACGTTTACTTTCACAGCGTGGCAACATGCAACACTTTTCGGGGCTACCGTGCATGCTCGTAACTCCCGTTGCATGCTGGGTAGTGTAGTTGTTATATTCTCTGGGTAGTGTAGTTGTTATATTCTCTAGCTCATAACATAAAGAAATAATGTTAACTCAATAAAGTGTATTTCTTTTTTTAGCTTTAACTTTTCATTTATTAGCATTGTAACCACATTTGCAAAGAACTTTTCTCTTCATAGAATGTTCTTTCAATAAAGAAATAAAGTGCAAAAATGTCAAAGCATCATAACAAACAGTTATGTCAAATAGCAGCAGAAGTGCACTTTTTGGAGAGCTGTATTATTTTCAGTTTTGTGCCCAAGGGACGGATTTTATTTAACACTATATTATTATTTATACACCTATAGTGATCACAGAGACAGGTTGTTTTTGTGTTACTGTATATATTTGTTTCTCTGAAAAATCCCACTTAATATACTTTGGGTAACAACAGTCAATATTCATTTATTTTATTTTATTTTTTTAGGTGGGTAACAGTCAATATTTATTTATTTATTAGATTTTATTTTTTTATTATATAATAAGTGAGCTTTTGTTAAACCAAATATTGTGTTTTTTTCCATATACAACAACTTATCTTGACTCGATAAGAGAATCGATAAGGAATCGGTTCGATAAGAGGATTCGATAATAGGCTCGAACTCGATAATTCCTTATCAAACATCATCCCTAGTTTGTAAACGATCAATGAGTCCATACAAAGCTAATGGCCGGAGATTCAAGAAATACACGGCGCACTTACCCGTTTAAAAAATTATCCAAGGAGGGGAACCTTAAAGGCCTTATAAAGTGCAATTTTAAATTTCCCGGCAAACTTCCGGCTGAAAACGTTTCGATATGACGTTTGCGCGTGACGTCAACAGTGGAAGCGGAAGTATTCGGAGCCCATTGAATCCAATACAAAAAGCTCTGTTTTCATTTCAAAATTCCACAGTATTCTGGACATCTGTGTTGGTGAATCGTTTGCAATTTGTTTAATGAACAATGGAGACGGCAAAGAAGAAAGCTGTAGGTGCGATCGGTGTATTAGTGGCGGACTACAGCAACACAACCAGGAGGACTTTGACTTGGATAGCAGACGCGCTAGCCGAACGACCTCATCTTGACTTCCTCCGTCTCCGGGCCGCCAACCGCATCGGTGATCGGGTGAAGTCCTTCGTCGTACCGTCGATCGCTGGAACGCAGGTGAGCACGGGTCGTGATGAGCAGATGAGAGCTGGCGTAGGTGCAGAGCTAATGTTTTTAGCATAGCTCTGTCGAGGTTCCGTAGCTAAGTTAGCTTCAATGGCGTCGTTAGCAACAGCATAATTAAGCTTCGCCAAGCTGGAAAGCATTAACCGTTTATTTACATGTCCACAGTTTGGTAGTATTGTTGATCTTCTGTTTATCCTTCCAGTCAGGGACTTATTTGTTTTGTTTCTATATGCAGTTAAGCACGATGCTATCACGTTAGCTCAGTAGCTAAAGAGCTTCACTGATGTATTGTCGTGGAGATAAAAGTCACTGTGAATGTCCATTTCGCGTTCTCGACTCTCATTTTCAAGAGGATATAGTATCCGAGGTGGTTTAAAATACAAATCCGTGATCCACAATAGAAAAAGGAGAGAGTGTGGAATCCAATGAGCCACCTTGTACCTAAGTTACGGTCAGAGCGAAAAAAGATACGTTCTACACTGCACGCTAGTCCTTCACTTTCACGTTCCTCATCCACGAATCTTTCATCCTCGCTCAAATTAATGGGGTAATCGTCGCTTTCTCGGTCCGAATCTCTCTCGCTGCTGGTGTAAACAATAGGAAAATATGAGCAGTCCTTCCTCCGGTGTTGTCACGCTACTTCCGGTAGGGGCAAGGCTTTTCTTTATCAGAGACCAAAAGTTGCGAACTTTATCGTCGTTGTTCTATACTAAATCCTTTCAGCAAAAATATGGCAATATCGCGAAATGATCAAGTATGACACATAGAATGGATCTGCTATCCCCGTTTGAATAAAAAAATGTCATTTCAGTAGGCCTTTAAATGATGGTTTAGTGTGGCTGACACGGGGCTTACACTAAATAATTATTCGTTTAAGGGGTTATCCGGCTTAGTGTAGACATAGCCCAAGGTTAAATTTCTCCTTTTTTGTCGTGAATAATTGTCGCACATTCTTGGCGAGCAGGTTGTAGTTTACTTTGTGCATCATTTTTGCTGTTTGCAAATGCACCAAATCAATGAATCTCAATATTTTGGATTTGAAAAATGCAATGTTTGTATGTTCTCTATGTCCAACATTGTGATTTATTCTGACTGATCTTTTTTCTACTTAAACGTTCCGAGTGAAGCGGAGGTTCATTTTAAGCCATTTGTTTGCATGCTGGGAAAATAAGGTTTTGTGCGTTGATTTAATGCATTTGCTGTTGCATGAGTTCATATGGTCAGCTTTGTGTGCTCTCGTCTCGCAGCTCAAGAATATCACGCCTGATTGACGTGCGTGTCGACGGCTGGAAGAAACTCATATATTTAACCAGAAAGCACTCCCGGTAGAGCGCAGACCTCCTTGGTACACATTCATAAATACACACCTCCTGAATATGCATGAACGTTGGGATTCATGCAATATTCACAGTTATAGCTGGACGTACAGTACGAGGTGTGAGCGTGTGCCCAGACACCTCTTTTTAAGATTAATTTCACTTCCAACAACACACATTATCAATCCAGAATGTTAATAAACCTCCGAGCTGAATATTTAACCCTTGTTACCCTTTGATAAACGTGTTTTTACTCTCAGCTCCCGAAACCCATCGCTCTCATAAACGTGTAATGAAAATTCAATTTTTTACAGAAATACATGTTTGTTTTTATGCCCTTTTTTTGTCATTAAAAGCAGTTTTTTTTCCCCCCCTTATGAGAAAACAAGGTCAAAATATACAGAGGGCAAAGTCAGAAATGTGGGATTGTGTTATTACAGCCAATAATTGACAAAAAACAAACAAAATCCCACTTTTTACCCTGGGGTCCCAAAACCACCCTCTGTTATTAGGCGTACCTAATAAAGTGTCAGATGAAAGCATTGCTTTACAGCACGACTTTAAAATATTACATTTTTTTGTTCCTGGGCGCAGTTAACTAAAATAAATAAACTACACTTTTATTCCTTTCTAATCAGTACCATGTCAAGAGGGTTGCAGTCATAAAAGTCTAATATACATTAATTTTGTTCACTTTTCATGCATTAGATCTTTCCAAAAACTTCAGACCCAACCAAGTTGACCTTTTTTTTTTTATTTAAACATTTGTTAATTGGATTTTTTGACATACACAGTCCAGAAGTACATCAAACACATGTCAAATGTTCATTTTTTTTTTAAACCGTTTCTAAGTACTATGCTTAATTAAAAAATATTCTAATTTAAAACATGACAATTTTCAATGTAAATAAGTACCAAACAATTATTATAGAAAGCATCTAGTAACAAACGTGTCCACATCATTCAACTTACTGCGTCATGAGTAGGGATAGGTACCAAATCCGGTACTTTTTTGGCACCGGCCGAATCCCGCTGATTCACGCTATATTTAGCACTTTGGCACTTGGCGGTCACTCCAGCAGCACTGAGAGCTGACTCAGCCAAATTACCTTTAAAGGCCTACTGAAACCCACTACTACCGACCACGCAGTCTGATAGTTTATATATCAATGATGAAATCTTAACATTATAACACATGCCAATACGGCCGGGTTAACTTATAAAGTGACATTTTAAATTTGCCGCTAAACTTCCGGTTCGAAACGCCTCTGAGGATGACGTATGCGCGTGACGTAGACCGGCGAACACGGGTATGCCTTCCACATTGAAGCCAATACGAAAAAGCTCTGTTTTCATTTCATAATTCCACAGTATTCTGGACATCTGTGTTCGTGAATCTGTTGCAATCATGTTCATTGCATTATGGAGAAGGAAGCTGAGCAAGCAAAGAAGAAAGTTGTCAGTGCGAAATGGACGTATTTTTCGAACGTAGTCAGCAACAACAGTACACAGCCGGCGCTTCTTTGTTTACATTCCCGAAAGATGCAGTCAAGATGGAAGAACTCGGATAACAGAGACTCTAACCAGGAGGACTTTTTACTTCGATACACAGAGGCCTGTAGAGAACTGGGACAACACAGACTCTTACCAGGATTACTTTGATTTGGATGACAAAGACGCAGACGTGCTACTGTGAGTATGCAGCTTTGGCTTCTAAACATTTGATCGCTTGACCGTATGTGCGCAACTTTTTTTTGCGTATGTACGTAACTTTTTTAAAATATATAAGCTTTATGAACCTTGGGTTAGGTGAACGGTCTTTTGGGCTGAGTGATTGTGTGTGTTGATCAGGTGTTTGAATTGTATTGGCGTGTTCTATGGAGCTAGGAGCTAGCATAGGAGCTAGGAGCTAGCATAACAAACACGCAGGTGTTTTTATGCAGGATTAATTTGTGGCATATTAAATATAAGCCTGGTTGTGTTGTGGCTAATAGAGTATATATATGTCTTGTGTTTATTTACTGTTGTAGTCATTCCCAGCTGAATATCAGGTCACCCCCGGCTCTCACAGCATCTTCCCTATCTGAATAGCTTCAACTCCCCACTAGTCCTTCACTTGCACTTTTCTCATCCACAAATCTTTCATCCTCGCTCAAATTAATGGGGAAATTGTCGCTTTCTCGGTCCGAATCTCTCTCACTTCATGCGGCCATCATTGTAAACAATAGGGAACTTTGCGTATATGTTCAACTGACTACGTCACGCTACTTCCGGTAGGGGCAAGCCTTTTTTTAATCAGATACCAAAAGTTGCAATCTTTATCGTCGTTGTTCTATACTAAATCCTTTCAGCAAAAATATGGCAATATCGCGAAATGATCAAGTATGACACATAGAATAGATCTGCTATCCCCGTTTAAATAAAAAAAATTCATTTCAGTACGCCTTTAAGTAAGGTTACAATGTTCAATGCCAACAATGTAATTCACTTAAAAATTGCTCCAACATAAGTGTAAGTAAGGCTCCACTTTTCCAAAAAATGTGCTAGCTTTATGCTAATATTCATCGGCTCTTCTCTTGACATGCTGCTGCTTATAATTAGCGATTTTACATGGCGATTTCAACACCTCCAAATTTGTTAATGAAAACTACAACTAAGATGCACATTACGATGATACAGCCGGTGCGTGGTAAATACAACACTTACCGTATTAACACTTTGTAGGGCGCAACAGATAGCAAAGTCTGAACTGACCAAAACAAAGAAGCTAAAAACAAGCAGTCTCGTATGGTGTTGGGAAGAGAAGAGGAGTTTTGTTTCCCCCCACAAAGTACATTTGAAGTTGGGGAAGGTAGATCACCTCGACTTTGTCATTAGATAATAGCTCGCCTGCTGAAAAAGTGTGGGACCCCTAAACTACACACTACTGCCATCTAATGTCTTGGACCTGAAACTGTTTTGCAACCTAAAGTTACAACTTGCAAGTGATGCTCAAACGTGTGACAATCAAACAAGATATAACACCCGGACAGCGGAATCAGCTCCTTTTTAAAATATGAGATTTTACTATCAAAAGGAAATAATATTTATTAACACACATAAAAGTACCTAAAGTTGGTACTGTTTAGTACCGGTATCGATACGTGATGCGCGTAACTTAATGAATTATTGTGGCCACTTGGTGTCGCCTAAAAAAATAACTCTATTTCAAATGAAAAGACAGCATACATCCGTTCCAGATGGTTAATAATAGAGATGTCCGATAATGGCTTTTTTGCCGATATTCCGATATTGTCCAACTCTTAATTACCGATTCCGATATCAACCGATACCAATATATACAGTCGTGGAATTAACACATTATTATGCCTAATTTTGTTGTGATGCCCCGCTGGATGCATTAAACAATGTAACAAGGTTTTCCAAAATAAATCAACTCAAGTTTTGGTAAAAAATGCCAACATGGCACTGCCATATTTATTATTAAAGTCACAAAGTGCATTATTTATTTTAACATGCCTCAAAACAGCAGCTTGGAATTTGGGACATGCTCTCCCTGAGAGAGCACGAGGAGGTTGAGGTGGGTGGGGTAGGGACTAGCGGGGGGTGTATATTGTAGCGTCCCGGAAGAGTTAGTGCTGCAAGGGGTTCTGGGTATTTGTTATGTTGTGTCTATGTTGTGTTACGGCGCAGATGTTCTCCCGAAATGTGTTTGTCATTTTTGTTTGGTGTGGGTTCACAGTGTGGCGCATATTTGTAACAGTGTTAAAGTTGTTTATACGCGCACCCTCAGTGTGACCTGTATGGCTGTTGACCAAAAATGCCTTGCATTCACTTGTGTGTATGAAAAGCCATAGATATTATGTGACTGGGCCGGCACGCAAAGGCAGTGCCTTTAAGGTTTATTGGCGCTCTGTACTTCTCCCTACGTCCGTGTACACAGCGGCGTTTTAAAAAGTCATACATTTTACTTTTTGAAACCGATACCGATCATTTTTAAACCGATACCGATAATTTCCGATATTACATTTGAAAGCATTTATCGGCCGATAATATCGGCAGTCCGATGTTATCGGACATCTCTAGTTAATAATAAATAGCTTAGTGTTTTTCATACCTACGAGTATTTTAATAATATTAGTACTTTTCTACTTTTTCCAACTTTGCACATTACAAAATAAAAGTATGACAGGTTCAGGCTGATATCTTATCGGGTCATTATTGTTATCGACCAATTGCTTGTATTTGACCACAGTGGTGGTCAACTAAACCTAGATGGCTGTTGCACGCGAACTATGGGATTACGCAAAGGGGCCCAGATCTTCCTGCAAAAGCAAAAAAATCGAAGTATGCAATTAAAAACAACCTAATACTTTATCAAAAAAAAGATTTGTCGAGTAATATCAAGGGTTATCTGATTATCTGTCGGTGGCGTTCCCAGACATGTCAAACTATTGTCTACTCCAGACGACATTCTACACGACAAAACAAATGGAAACTTAGAAAATCCTGGAGGTCTACAACTTCTTTGTGTGTGGCTGGGGCAAGGATATTGGTATCAAGACTCTCCCGGATAAATATGCATCATTTTTGCTCGGGTAAGGTTGCGTTTCGTGATTTAACTACACATCTAAGATGCCATGTTTGTTGTTGTTGTTGCACGCGTCGTTTACGAGTAATATGTTTTTCCTTGTCTTTGTCAAAATATAACTATGGATGTTAGTGATGCATCGGCGCATGCGTCGAGCTCATAGAGCAAATACCCTGTGTCGGTGCGCGTACCGCTTTTAGAAAGTCACGTGACCGATCATGAGCTGTTTTGGTCACGTGACCGATACGCGAACTGTGTCGCACTCCCGCCTCCTTTGTGCCCTGTGAGCGGGTCTTTTCTATAGCCGGAGAAATAATAACTAAGAAGAGATGACTGAGGTGTTGATACCAACCAAACCTACCCCTCCCCCCCCTCTATATCCCACACCCCGGATTGTAAATAATGTAAATAATTCAATGTATATACTCTGATGATTATCTTGTGTGATGACTGTATTATGATAATAGTATATATCTGTATCATCGAATCAATTTAAGTGGACCCCGACTTAAACAAGTTGAAAAACTTATTCGGGTGTTACCATTTAGTGGTCAATTGTATGGAATATGTACTTCACTGTGCAATCTACTAATAAAAGTTTTAATCAATCAATGAAAGAAATCGTCTAAAATTGAATACGTTGGAAAAACTGTTTTTTTTACAAATAAAAATGTGTAAAAAATAAATTAAAAAAAACCCCAGTCCACAAGCATTCTCATTCACAACACGTTCTCTTAGATTTCCATGTTATGATACATGTTCACATTTTTTATTGACTGTATCTAAAAAAGATTAAAATATATTTTTATTTAAATGAAGATATGAAATAATCCTAAATGAAATACAATGACTTGGTTTATATTATTGTATATACTAGGTCAGGGGTCACCAACCTTTTCGAAACCAAGAGCTACTTCTTGGGTACTGATTAATGCGAAGGGCTACCAGTTTGATACACACTTAAATAAATTGCCAGAAATAGCCAATTTGCTCAAATTACCTTTAACTCTATGTTATTATTAATAATTAATGATATTTATCTTTGTGGAAACACTGATCATCTTAATGATTTCTCACAATAAATATATATAGAAACAGATAAACATCAATATGCAACACTTTATTTTTATATTTTCTCTAAGTGCACATTTTTCAAATTGAACATTTTCAAATGATCACTTCTAAGACAGTCTTGTGAAATCACAATATCCCATTTTGACTAGCTAGCCACTAACATTTTTGAACAAATCATGAATTACTTTGCACCATGTTTGTACAAATAATAACTCATGTAAAATACAAAAGTCAACTCTCAAATTTATTTAAGTGTGTATCAAACTGGTAGCCCTCCGCATTAATCAGTACCCAAGAAGTAGCTCTTGGTTTCGAAAAGGTTGATGACCCCTGCATTAAGATGATCAGTGTTTCCACAAAGATACATATCATTAATTATTAATAATAACACAGAGTTAAAGGTAAATTGAGCAAATTGGCTATTTCTGGCAATTTATTTAAGTGTGTATCAAACTGGTAGCCCTTCGCATTAATCAGTACCCATGAAGTAGCTCTTGGTTTCAAAAAGGTTGGTGACCCCTGAAGTAGATTAATAATTAATTTTCTACCACTCGTCCTTAATAATGTTGACAAAATAATAGAATGTAAAATGACACAATATGTTACTGCATATGTCAGCAGACTAAATTAGGAGCCTTTGTTTGTTTACTTACTACTAAAAGACAAGTTGTCTTGTATGGTCACTATTTTATTTAAGGACAAACTTGCAATAAGAAACATATGTTTAATGTACCCTAAGATTTTTTGTTAAAATAAAGCCAATAATGCCATTTTTTGTGGTCCCCTTTATTTAGAAAAGTACCGAAAAGTATCGAAATCATTTTGCTACCCGATACCAATATTTTGTTACCGGGACAACTTTAATTGGAAGTGTGAAAAACTTATATCTAGTGTGGATGGGGGAAAAAAAAATAGATTTTTGAATGAATCGTGATTATGTGTAACGATACTTAATCGAACCAAAAAAATCTAAAATCTTTTTCCCCCCCCTAAAAGTCTGTTCTGTACAGCCACTTTATTAAACATTTAGGTAGATATTTATCAAACAAAACTAGTTTTCTTTGAAGTAATATAGAAATGTATCACAGCTGTTTATCTGGGGCCGTACTTATCAAGCTTCTTAGAATTACTCCTAAGAAGTCTGCTAAGAGTTGACTTAAGAGTAAATAAATTCTTCGCTGAAAGCTGCACTTAAAAGTTAGTTATCAAGCGTCTTACTCACACTTTCAGCGAAGTGTAGGACTGAATCTTAAGTGTCACACTCAGAGCTGAATTACGACATTACTATGTGCCGTAAACGGAATTTTAGGTGACGTCATTTCTGTGTCCATAGAAATGACCAATCACGGAAGGGAATCCGTTGTCTAAGAATAAAGAAATATCTTGGAGATATTTAAGTGGACAATGGGAGTGTATATTTTGACAATAAACTACAAAATAATACAAAAAAAACTAGTCCCCGCCGGCACTCACGCTACCGCTCCCTCTCTTCTCTCGCCCACACACTCACTGACGTCACTCACCTCACGGCCACACACATACGCTACTGTCATAACATTTTCTTTCCAATTCATTAATTAGGCAACTAATTTGAAACTGGTGTGGGTGGCTCTATATATACTAGCCCACTGCAGCCACATGCAGAAATCAACAAGGAATCGAAAAGTATTAAATCTGTGACAAAAATAATATCCGCTCTGTCTAAACGATACCGTTTGATCAGCTGCTCGTCATAAAAAAAAACAAAAAAAACATTGTTCCGTTCCCTGAACGTTCGCGCACGTCTCTCTCGCCTCAGTGCCATCCCCTGCTGGCAACTCCTAACCACTTAAGACACCTCTGAAGGTCTCTTAAATATCGTGGAGAGTAGGAGTGATTCTTAGACTTAAGAACGTTGATAAAAAGCTTTTATTCTTAAGTTTGAGAGTAGGACTAAATTTCGCAAATTCTCAGGACTTAAGTGTAAAATGGCACTCTAAGAAGCTTGATAAGTACGGCCCCAGATTTATAGAGGAATGTAGTTAATCATAGAACTGGCACCCAATGTTATTAAAAAGTATTGATTTTGAATCAAGAATCATTCGGAATAGAAAATTTATTCTGAATGGAATTGTTACCCCCAAGAATCAAATCCTAGTATCGAGACACCTTTACTTTCAAACTGAGCATGATCTAAAGATGAAAAAGAAGCACATAAGCAGAATATACATGAAAATATTCATCAAAATAATAAAATACCGTATTTTTTGGAGTATTAAGTCGCTCCGGAGTATAAGTCGCACCGGCCGAAAATGCATAATAAAGAAGGAAAAAAACATATAAGTCGCACTGGAGTATAAGTCGCATTTTGGGGGGAAATTTACTTGATAAAACCCAACACCAAGAATAGACATTTGAAAGGCAATTTAAAATAAATAAAGAATAGTGAACAACAGGCTGAATAAGTGTACGTTGTATCAGTGCTTTTCAACCTTTTTTGAGCCAAGGCACATTTTTTGCGTTGAAAAAATGCGGAGGCACACCACCAGCAGAAATCATTACAAAACGAAACTCAGTCGACAGTAAAAAGTCGTTGTCGCAAGTGTTGGATATGAATTCAAACCATAACCAAGCATGCATCACTAAAGCTCTTGTCTCATAGTAGGTGTACTGTCACATCACACCCTGACTTATTTGGAGTTTATCGCTGTTTTCCTGTGCGTAGTGTTTTAGTCCTTGTCTCGCGCTCCTATTTTGGTGGCTTTTTCTCTTTTTTTGGTATTTTCCTGGAGCAGTTTCATGTCTTCCTTTGAGCGATATTTCCCGCATCTACTTTGTTTTAGCAGTCAAGAATATTTCAGTTGCTTTTATCCTTCTTTGTGGGGACATTGTTGATTGTCATGTCATGTTCGGATGTACTTTGTGGACGCCGTCTTTGCTCCACAGTAAGTCTTTGCTGTCGTCCAGCATTCTGTTTTTGTTTACTTTGTAGCCAGTTCAGTTTTAGTTTCGTTCTGCGCAGCCTTCCCTAGGCTTCAATGCCTTTTCTTAGGGGCACTCACCTTTTGTTTATTTTTGGTTTAAGCATTAGACACCGTTTTACCTGCACACTGCCTCCCGCTGTTTCCGACATCTACAAAGCAATTAGCTACCGGCTGCCACCTACTGATATGGAAGAGTATATATAGTCATTCAAATAACTATAACATATAGAACATGCTATACGTTTACCAAACAATCTGTCACTCCTAATCGCTAAATCCCATGAAATCTTCTACGTCTAGTCTCTTACGTGAATGAGATAAGTAATATGATTTGATATTTTACGGTAACGTGTTAATAATTTCACACATAAGTCGCTCCTGAGTATAAGTCACACCCCCGGCCAAACTATGAAAAAACTGCGACTTATAGTCCGAAAAATACGGTACTCGTGATGAAAAGCACACGTGAACAAAGGCGAGGGCAACTGTACGACACCTTCAAACGTGTCAGGAAAGGTGGAGATTCCTAAATAAAACATGACAATCTGCTTTGCCTTGTTTTCTTCTGCTCGTGGCCTCCAAGGTTGAGCAAATTGATTTAGGAGTCACCCGTGTGTGTTGTGTCGCATCTTCTCCTCCGGCCCATTTGCTCCATTGATTGAGGCGTCGCCGTGCGTTTAGCAGCTGTCATTAGGTGTGTGTGTGTGTGTGTGTGTGTGTGTTCGAGGCGGTTCGTTGCTTGATGCGGCGTGATATCCGAACGTCGGCAGGACGGGGCAGGGCGGGGAGGTTGGAACGTCTCATTTCTGGGAGCAAAGTAAGCCTCTCTCATCCCCGCTTTGGAGATGTGAATTCACGCCTCTGCAGCTTCATCGTTCTTGCTGAGAACTCCCAAATTGATCATAATCCGCCAGAAAATCCAAGTCTGAGGAGACGGGATATTAATTCATACGGGAAAGTTTCACGGAAGGAAATGAACGCCGTCGCTTGCCTTGTATCGGCAATAATGGTCTCACGAAAACTACAAAAAACTGTGCAGTAATGTCACAGTAACAGATTTTCACCAAATGAGACATTTAGATGCAATGGTTTTCTGTATTGGGGACCATGATTATTTTTATTTTTTGTTTGTAATTGGTTTTTAATCGTCATTATTTACTTCAAGTTTTTACAGTATGTCTCTATATACATATTTATTAATTTTTTTTAATTTATTTTGGCCAAAAGCGGCGCATTTCAATTTCTTACACACACTTGTTATTACATATATTGGCCAGAGGGGGAGCACTTTTAAAACCGACACACAGCCAATTTGAAAAATCCCTCCTTTTTGGGGACCACCCTAATTTTGATAGATTTCACCACAAGGGGTGCAAATGAGACATTCTCTATTAGATGCAATGGTTTTCCGTATTGGGACCATGATTTATGTCTTAACTTGTTCACCGGTCCTCATATGGAAGGTACTTTTCCTTGTTGATGGCTCAAGAATGGTAGAAATACAAGAATAAACACACAAACACACATCCTTGTATTTCATACCTTCTTGAGACCTCTGAAAAATACCTCTTTAGGACCACCCTTTCTAGATATATAAAGATTTGTATTTACAACATTAATAATATATACATACTATGCAAATATAAAAAAGGTAAGCTTTTAGTTAATTTTTTTTAAAATGTTTTGTTTGTAATTGGTTTTTAATCGTCATTATTTACTTCAAGTTATTACAGTATGTCTCTATATATATGTATTTATTTTTTTAAATACATTTTGGCCAAAACGGGCACATTTCAATTTTTTACACACACTTGTTATTTCATATGTTGGCCAGAGGGGGAACACTTTTAATACAGACACAGTCAATTTGAAAAATCCCTCCTTTTTGGGACCACCCTAATTTTGATAGATTTCACCACCAGGGGTGCAAATGAGACATTCTCTATTCGAGGCAGTGGTTTTCCGTATTGGGGCCATGATTTATGTCTTAACTTGTTCACTGGTCCTCATATGGAAGGTACTTTTCCTTGTTGATGGCTAAAGAATGGTAGAAATACAAGAACAAACACACACACACACACACACACACACACACACACACACACACACACACACACACACACACACACACACACACACACACACACACACACACACACACACACACACACACACACACACATTCTTGTATTTCATACCTTCTTGAGACCTCTGAAAAATACCTCTTTAGGACCACCCTTTCTAGATATATAAAGATTTGTATTTACAACATTAATACAAATAATTTAATCGTCATTATTTACTTCAAGTTATTACAGTATGTCTCTATATACATATTTATTTTTTTAAATACATTTTGGCCAAAATGGGCACGTTTCAATTTTTTACACACACTTGTTATTTCATATGTTGGCCAGAGGGGGAGCACTTTTAAAACCGACACACAGTCAATTTGAAAAATCCCTCCTTTTTGGGGACCACCCTAATTTTGATAGATTTCACCACCAGGGGTGCAAATGAGACATTCTCTATTAGATGCGATGGTTTTCCGTATTGGGACCATGATTTATGTCTTAACTTGTTCACCGGTCCTCATATGGAAGGTACTTTTCCTTGTTGATGGCTCAAGAATGGTAGAAATACAAGAATAACACACACACACACACACACACACACACACACACACACACACACACACACACACACACACACACACACACACACACACACACACACACATCCTTGTATTTCCTACCTTCCTGAGACCTCTGAAAAATACCTCTTTAGGACCACCCTTTCTAGATATATAAAGATTTGTATTTACAACATTAATGATATATACATACTATGCAAATATAAAAAAGGTAAGCTTTTAGTTAATTTTTAAAAAAATGTTTTGTTTGTAATTGGTTTTTAATCGTCATTATTTACTTCAAGTTAATACAGTATGTCTCTATATATATGTATTTATTTCTTTAAATACATTTTGGCCAAAATGGGCACATTTCAATTTTTTACACACACTTGTTATTTCATATGTTGGCCAGAGGGGGAGCACTTTTAAAACCGACACACAGTCAATTTGAAAAATCCCTCCTTTTTGGGGACCACCCTAATTTTGATAGATTTCACCACCAGGGGTGCAAATGAGACATTCTCTATTAGATGCGATGGTTTTCCGTATTGGGGCCATGATTTATGTCTTAACTTGTTCACCGGTCCTCATATGGAAGGTACATTTCCTTGTTGATGGCTCAAGAATGGTAGAAATACAAGAATAAACACACACACACACACACACATCCTTGTATTTCAGACCTTCTTGAGACCTCTGAAAAATACCTCTTTAAGACCACCCTTTCTAGATATATAAAGATTTGTATTTACAACATTAATAATATATACATACTATGCAAATATAAAAAAGGTAAGCTTTTAGTTAATTTTTTTAAAAATGTTTTGTTTGTAATTGGTTTTTAATCGTCATTATTTACTTCAAGTTATTACAGTATGTCTCTATATATATGTATTTATTTTTTTAAATACATTTTGGCCAAAATGGGCACATTTCAATTTTTTACACACACTTGTTATTTCATATGTTGGCCAGAGGGGGAACACTTTTAATACAGACACAGTCAATTTGAAAAATCCCTCCTTTTTGGGACCACCCTAATTTTGATAGATTTCACCACCAGGGGTGCAAATGAGACATTCTCTATTCGATGCAGTGGTTTTCCGTATTGGGGCCATGATTTATGTCTTAACTTGTTCACCGGTCCTCATATGGAAGGTACTTTTCCTTGTTGATGGTTCAAGAATGGTAGAAATACAAGAACAAACACGCACACGCGCCACACATACCTTCTTGAGACCTCTGAAAAATACCTCTTTAGGACCACCCTTTCTAGATATATAAAGATTTGTATTTACAACATTAATAATAATAATAATAATTTAATCGTCATTATTTACTTCAAGTTATTACAGTATGTCTCTATATACATATTTATTTTTTTTAATACATTTTGGCTAAAATGGGCATGTTTCAATTTTTTACACACACTTGTTATTTCATATGTTGGCCAGAGGGGGAGCACTTTTAAAAACGACACACAGTCAATTTGAAAAATCCCTCCTTTTTGGGACCACTTTAATTTTGATAGATTACACCAAATGAGACATTCACTATTAGATGCAATGTTTTTTCCATATGGGGACCATGATTCATGTCCTAACTTGTTCACCGGTCCTCATATGGAAGGTACTTTTCCTTGTTGATGTCTCAAGAAGGGTAGAAATACAAGAACACACACACACACAGAAACCTACATTTGTGGTATCATCCAAAACTCATGTAAAGTATCCAAACAACAGAAGATTAAGTGATTATTACATTTTAACAGAAGTGTAGATAGAACATGTTAATAGAGAAAGTAAGCAGATATTGGCAGTAAATGAACAAGTAGATTAATAATCCATTTTTACAGCTTGTCCCTCATAATTTTGACAAAATAACAGAATAGAAAATGACACAATATGTTACTGCATACGTCAGCAGCTAAATTAGGAGCCTTTGTTTGTTTACTTACTAATAAAAGAGAAGTAGTCTAGGTTGTTCACTATTTTATTTAAGGACAAAATTGCAATAATAAACATATGTTTAATGTACCCTAAGATTTTTTGTTAAAATAAAGCCAATAATGCCATTTTTTTTGTGGTCCCCTTTATTTACGAAAGTATCGAAATGTATCAAAATACCTTTTGGTACCGGTACCAAAATATTGGTATCGGGACTACCCTAGTGTCTACTGTGTTTGGCAATTGACGACTAAGTTATATAGTTCTTTAGCACGTTAGCGATGTAGCTCGTAGCGTGGTTTACAGCCTTGAGCCTTTTGTTTACAAGGGACTGAAGCAGCAGTGCAGTAGAGTTGACAACATGATATAGAATAGAAAAGCATTTTTATCGTCACGATACACACAAGACTTACGGTCATTTGAAAAGAGCGCTGCACATCATAATAACGGCTACAGTTCCGACGTTAAAGATCTGACAAAAATTATTTGGAAATGTCCGACGGGCAGGATTGAAAATCTTACCGGGGCCGTATTTTGCCCTGGTCTGATTTAGGATGTCGTGTTGCAGTGAAAGTCACTCAAAATAGATGGCTGGTGGCGCTCACCGATGTCCGCAAAGAAAGAAAAGTACAAAATATGGCTCCCGGGACAGGGACGAGGGCTCAGTCGGCGTGAAGAGGAGGGGTTCATTTGTTTCTCACAACTCTGCTTCTGAAAACGACTTATTTTCAGAGGGAGCCAAAAAGGGACTTGAAGATAGGTCTGTAAAACATAATCCATGCAAAATATCCACCAAAGAACCAGCATTACATGTTATGTAGAACACAAGGAACTGTTTTAAATGTAGGAAATGTCACCACAGTGTGACTATCAGTGGTACTTTAACTTTATAATATGACCACTTTAAATCAGTGGTAGGAAGTCATTTAAATATTGAATTTATATTGTTTTTGTCTGATTGATCCAAACCATTTTGAAATAGTTCTATTATCATTGACATACCAAATCATGTATTGTGATATCTATCGTTATTGTTGGAGGCAGCAATATAGATTTTTTTTTTTTAATCGCGATTTGGATTTTACGCCATATCGTCCATGGCTTCATCTAACAAAACATTCACCTTTCTCCTCCATTCACTGCATCTCCCCCAGCGCTGGCAGCACTCGTGCAGCCCAAGCCACTAAATTGCTACTCACCTGTGTTGCCAGCTACAGTATTCAGACAATAACGACTGCATGTTGATAGCAAGCTTTACACGGACTACTCTAAGAGTTCATGTCTCAATCAGACAATGGCAATACAAGTGAGTTAGTTGCATAGGTCTTAAATCACCAACTTCTCCAATGGAAATTTTGTATTGGATTTAATTTCATCGTGCAGGTGTGTAAGGTACACAAAGTGAAGTCTGCTTACACACTACCGTTCAAAAGTTTGGGGTCACATTGAAATGTCCTTATTTTTGAAGGAAAAGCACTGTACTTTACAATGAAGATAACTTTAAACTAGTCTTAACTTTAAAGAAATACACTCTATACATTGCTAATGTGGTAAATGACTATTCCAGCTGCAAATGTCTGGTTTTTGGTGCAATATCTACATAGGTGTATAGAGGCCCATTTCCAGCAACTATCACTCCAGTGTTCTAATGGTACAATGTGTTTGCTCATTGGCTCAGAAGGCTAATTGACGATTAGAAAACCCTTGTGCAATCATGTTCACACATCTGAAAACAGTTTAGCTCGTTACAGAAGCTACAAAACGGACCTTCCTTTGAGCAGATTGAGTTTCTGGAGCATCACATTTGTGGGGTCAATTAAACGCTCAAAATGGCCAGAAAAAAGAGAACTTTCATCTGAAACTCGACAGTCTATTCTTGTTCTTAGAAATGAAGGCTATTCCGCAAAATTGTTTCGGTGACCCCAAACTTTTGCACGGTAGTGTATGTGGATGACTTATACATGGGAAAAAAAGAGCTGTGGTTTTGTCCATTTCACTTAATCATGTCTCAAATCAATTACCGTATTTTCCGGACTATAAGGCGAATTTAAAACCCTTTGTTTTGTCTCAAAACTCGACAGTGCGCCTTATAACCCGGTGCGCCTAATGTAAGGAATCATTTTAGTTGAGCTTACCCACCTCGAAGCAATTTTATTTGGTACATGGTGAAATGATAAGTGTGACCAGTAGATGGCAGTCACACATAAGAGATACATGTAGACTGCAATATGACTCAAGTAAACAACACAAAAATTGTATATGTTACATTGAAAATATAGAACATTACACATGTCGCTCAAAAATCTATCAGCATGTTTTAGTACGACTTTGGTAAGCTATGAAGCCGCACCGCTTGATGCTTCAACATAGGAGTATTATTATGGTGTGTGCATAAGGTAAGACATATTTTCTGGCGTTTTGTTTCGCAATATTATGCTGTGGAAGTCAATCCGTACCCGTTCCACGGATATCACGTCACAAGAGCCAGGCGTGCCGTTTTAACAGAGTTTTATTTTTCCATTCAGATTTCCAGCACAATCTTTTCATATAGTTTTTTCTCCAGTCGCTCTCCAACTTCCCTCCTCGGCTGGCCGCTCAATGTTAAAGACAACAGATGATTAGATTAACACGTACCACCTGTGAAATCTAATCACCTGCCAGCTGTGTCTCGCCGTCCCGCACAAGGCCCGCCCCTAGCTGATGGTAAAGCGGTGACCTTTGCTCTTGCAGGCGCGCTGACGCACTTCCCTCCACATATGCAAAAGCAACTTTTCTTACCTTCTGGTACCTGCTGATCTGTATTTGGGATCTGCATAAATCCTGAAAATGTGCACGCGTCCGCCTTTGTAGTCCGTGCTGACACCGTAGTCGATAAGCTTCTTCTTTTTCTCTATCTTCTTGTTATGTGATATTCACCCACCGCTGTTGCCATTTCTAATATAAAGTAGTTTAAAGTTCTTACTTATATCTGTCAGTAAACTCGCCATGAAAGCGCTAAAACATACCGGTGTAGTGAGTTGACATTATTCACCCAAGGAACTTCAGCTTTTAGAGAGTTACGTTTTTTCACGGGACACATTTCCGGTGTTGTTGTTACCGGATGAGGAGATGCTGCTCCGTTATTGATTGAAGTAAAGTCTGAATGTCATTAAAACAGTTAGCGCCATCTTTTGACACTTCTTCCACACCCGTCCTTGCACGCTACACCGCTACAACAAAGATGACGGGGAGAAGACGCTGTCGAAGGTGAGCCACGTAGATAAGACCGCCCACGAAACGATGCAAACATAATCCATGCAACATTTTGACCAAAGAACCACCATTACATGTTATGTAGACCAGTGGTCCCCAACCACCGGGATGCAGCCCGGTACCAATCGGTCCACGGACCGGTACCGGGCTGCATCCCGGTGGTTGGGGACCACTGGTCTACATAACATGTAATGGTGGTTCTTTGGTCAAAATTTTTTTTTTTAAATTTCTTGTGCGGCCGCGGCCCGGTACCAATCGGTCCACGGACCGGTACCGGGCCGCGGCCGCACAAGAAATAAAAAAAAAACATTTAAAAATTTTTTTTTTTTTTTTTTTTTAAATTAAATCAACATAAAAAACACAATATATACATTATACATCAATATAAATCAATACAGTCTGCAGGGATACAGTCCGTAAGCACACATGATTGTATTTCTTTATAACAAAAAAAAAAAAAAAAATTTTTTAAATTTCTTGTGCGGCCGCGGCCCGGTACCAATCGGTCCACGGACCGGTACCGGGCCGCGGCCGCACAAGAAATAAAAAAAAAAACACTTTTTTTTTTAATTTTAATTTTTTTTTAAAATTAAATCAACATGAAAAACACAATATATACATTATACATCAATATAAATCAATACAGTCTGCAGGGATACCGTCCGTAAGCACACATGATTGTATTTCTTTATTACAAAAAAAAAAAAAAAATTTTTTTTAATTTCTTGTGCGGCCGCGGCCCGGTACCAATCGGTCCACGGACCGGTACCGGGCCGCGGCCGCACAAGAAATAAAAAAAAAACATTTTTTTAAAAATTTTTTTTTTTTTTTTTTTAATTAAATCAACATAAAAAACACAATATATACATTATACATCAATATAAATCAATACAGTCTGCAGGGATACAGTCCGTAAGCACACATGATTGTATTTCTTTATTACAAAAAAAATATATATATATTTTTTAAATTTCTTGTGCGGCCGCGGCCCGGTACCAATCGGTCCACGGACCGGTACCGGGCCGCGGCCGCACAAGAAATAAAAAAAAAACTTTTTTTTTTTTAATTTTAATTTTTTTTAAAAATTAAATCAACATAAAAAACACAATATATACATTATACATCAATATAAATCAATACAGTCTGCAGGGATACAGTCCGTAAGCACACATGATTGTATTTCTTTATTACAAAAAAATAAATAAAAATTAAAAAAAATTTTTTTTTAACTACCCCCCCCCCCCCTCCCTCCCACCTTCGGTCCGTGGGACAAATTTTCAAGCATTGACCGGTCCGCAAGTACAAAAAGGGTTGGGGACCACTGATGTAGACCACAAGGAAATGTTTTACATTTAGAAAAAAATAATAATAATTTGACTCCTTTAATGCGCCTTATATATGAAAAAAGATCGAAAATAGACCATTCATCGGCAGTGCGCCTTATAATCCCACGGTCCAGGAAAACACGGTACGTGGTTACTAGAAGTGAACTTTGTTAACTCTATTACATAAGTTTTAAATCCATGTTTTCCAATACAAGTCTTGTATTGGATTTCCTCCCAGCGTGCAAGTGTGCCTCATGACATTCCGGGTGAAGTCAGGACCCGGTCATAAAAAAAAAAAACCAGAAAAAAGTTTTCCTCTTCCTCGGCCTCCATGTTGCAGTCGGTGGACTGAGCCAGCATCTTTCCTGCTTTCGGGCTTTAGGCGCTTGCACGGCGGATTATTATTGGCGTGGCTTTAAAGTCCCCTGAGTCACGTTGATCTCCTGTCAAGTCAAGCCAGGTAGAGAATAACATCGATGGAGAGTCGCTGTAATCCAACCGGGGATCACTCCAAATGGGATGGGTCACTCCAGAAATAAATATATAAAAAAAAAAATCTCTGTCTTGTATTGACAGGGATTGACCCCGATGTCTTTGGTCATCATGGGATTTAGACGACATTCGATGACTGCTCTTGCCTCCCAGCCGCCCAGCAGCAATTGTCCCTTTTTTTTTAAATCGCCAACAACCCGTCATGTAGTCCAGTCGCAGCTGCGATAGAGGTCAGATAAAGCCTTTGACGAAACCACAAGGTGACCAACTATATAAGGGTCAGGTTTAAATAAACTCTGCTTCTCCATGCTACTTTTCAGACATGTTGAAGTGTGCAAGTGTAAAATCCGTCACAATAAAGACTTGCAATTTACAGGTTACCGTATTCTCCGCACTATAAGGCGCACCGGATTATAAGGCGCACCTTCAATGAATGGCCTATTTTAAAACTTTGTTCATATATAAGGCGCACCGCATTATAAGGCGCATAGAATAGATGCTACAGTAGAGGCTGGGGTCTTTTTGGGGTCTTTACACAAACACACCGTGCGCTTCTTCTTCTACGGGGGAAAAATGAAGTCGGCGGCTGCTTACCGTAGTTGCGAGACCTGTTGTGACTCAGTATTGGTCCATCTTTTAGGCACACCGGATTATAAGGCGCACTGTCAGCTTTTGAGAAAATTGGAGGTTTTTAGGTGCGCCTTATAGTGCGAAAAATACGGTACTCGCCTCGTTTTCTTATCCACCCTTGCGAGCAAGGATAAACAAGGAAACCAGCGAACATGTCACCCCTGCTAGCGCGAGCTAAATTAAACAAGAAAACAAGAGGTACCCCTGCTAGCGCGAGCTAAATTAAACAAGAAAACAAGAGGTAGCATGTTACCCCTGCTAGCGCGAGCTAAGTTAAACAAGAAAACAAGAGGTAGCATGTTACCCCTGCTAGCGCGAGCTAAGTTAAACAAGAAAACTAGAGGTAGCATGTTACCCCTGCTAGTGTGAGCTAAGTTAAACAAGAAAACAAGAGGTAGCATGTTACCCCTGCTAGGGCGAGCTAAATTAAACAAGAAAACAAGAGGTAGCATGTTACCCCTACTAGTGTGAGCTAAATTAAACAAGAAAACAAGAGGTAGCATGTTACCCCTGCTAGTGTGAGCTAAATTAAACAAGAAAACAAGAGGTAGCATGTAAGTTAAACAAAAAAAACAAGAGGTAGCATGTCACCCCTACTAGCGCGAGCTAAATTAAACAAGAAAACAAGAGGTAACATGTTACCCCTGCTAGCGCGAGCTACATTAAACAAAAAAACAAGCGGTAGCATGTTACCCCTGCTAGCGCAAGCTAAATTAAACAAGAAAACAAGAGGTAGCATGTTACCCCTGCTAGCGTGAGCTAAATTAAACAAGAAAACAAGAGGTAGCATGTTACCCCTGCTAGTGTGAGCTAAATTAAACAAGAAAACAAGAGGTAGCATGTTACCCCTAGTAGCGCGAGCTAAATTAAACAAGAAAACAAGAGGTAACATGTTACCCCTGCTAGCGCAAGCTACATTAAACAAGAAAACAAGCGGTAGCATGTTACCCCTGCTAGCGCAAGCTAAATTAAACAAGAAAACAAGAGGTAGCATGTTACCACTGCTAGTGTGAGCTAAATTAAACAAGAAAACAAGAGGTAGCATGTTACCCCTGCTAGCGTGAGCTAAATTAAACAAGAAAACAAGAGGTAGCATGTTACCCCTGCTAGTGTGAGCTAAATTAAACAAGAAAACAGGAGGTAGCATGTTACCCCTGCTAATGTGAGCTAAATTAAACAAGAAAACAAGAGGTAGCATGTTACCCCTGCTAGCGCGAGCTAAGTTAAACAAAAAAAACAAGAGGTAGCATGTTACCCCTGCTAGTGTGAGCTAAATTAAACAAGAAAACAAGAGGTAGCATGTTACCCCTGCTAGCGCGAGCTAAGTTAAACAAAAAAAACAAGAGGTAGCATGTTACCCCTGCTAGCGCGAGTTAAATTAAACAAGAAAACAAGAGGTAGCATGTCACCCCTAGTAGCGCGAGCTAAATTAAACAAGAAAACAAGAGGTAACATGTTACCCCTGCTAGCGCAAACTACATTAAACAAGAAAACAAGCGGTAGCATGTTACCCCTGCTAGCGCAAGCTAAATTAAACAAGAAAACAAGAGGTAGCATGTTACCCCTGCTAGCGTGAGCTAAATTAAACAAGAAAACAAGAGGTAGCATGTTACCCCTGCTAGGGTGAGCTAAATTAAACAAGAAAACAAGAGGTAGCATGTTACCCCTGCTAGTGTGAGCTAAATTAAACAAGAAAACAAGAGGTAGCATGTTACCCCTGCAAGCGCGAGCTAAGTTAAACAAAAAAAACAAGAGGTAGCATGTCACCCCTGCTAGCGCGAGCTAAATTAAACAAGAAAACAAGAGGTAGCATGTCACCCCTACTAGCGCGAGCTAAATTAAACAAGAAAACAAGAGGTAACATGTTACCCCTGCTAGCGCGAGCTACATTAAACAAGAAAACAAGCGGTAGCATGTTACCCCTGCTAGCGTGAGCTAAATTAAACAAGAAAACAAGAGGTAGCATGTTTCCCCTGCTAGCGTGAGCTAAATTAAACAAGAAAACAAGAGGTAGCATGTTACCCCTGCTAGTGTGAGCTAAATTAAACAAGAAAACAAGAGGTAGCATGTTACCCCTGCTAGCGTGAGCTAAATTAAACAAGAAAACAAGAGGTAGCATGTTACCCCTGCTAGCGTGAGCTAAATTAAACAAGAAAACAAGAGGTAGCATGTTACCCCTGCTAGGGCGAGCTAAATTAAACAAGAAAACAAGAGGTAGCATGTCACCCCTACTAGCGCGAGCTAAATTAAACAAGAAAACAAGAGGTAACATGTTACCCCTGGTAGCGCGAGCTACATTAAACAAGAAAACAAGCGGTAGCATGTTACCCCTGCTAGCGCAAGCTAAATTAAACAAGAAAACAAGAGGTAGCATGTTACCCCTGCTAGCGTGAGCTAAATTAAACAAGAAAACAAGAGGTAGCATGTTACCCCTGCTAGCGCGAGCTAAATTAAACAAGAAAACAAGAGGTAGCATGTCACCCCTGCTAGCGCGAGCTCAGTTCAACAAGGAAACCAGCTAAATTAAACAGGGAAACAAGATAACATTGCCATCCCAGCTGTTGCTAGCTCGCTAAAGCCACGGAAGCCAGCTGATTGATTGATTGATTGAAACTTTTATTAGTAGATTGCACAGTACAGTACATATTCCGTACAATTGACCACTAAATGGTAACACGCCAATAAGTTTTTCAACTTGCAGTGTTTCCCACACATTCATTTATTTGTGGCGGCCCGCCATGAAAGAATTACGTCCGCCACAAATTAAAAAAAAATAAAATTAAATAAAAATATGTTTTTGTCCTGTCCAGCTTCTCAGGAAAATCATATAGTTGATGTAGATGCCCATATAGGCTGTTCAGATTTACTTTACAAAAGAGAAGTGTAGGATACTTCTCTTGTTGCCTTATTTGTATTTGACCACTACTGTTTTCTGTTTATTTGTTACTGACTGTGGCAGGACACCTCTGCCTCTGTTTCACTTTATGTTGCTGGTAAATAATATCGTTGTAGTAGTAGGCTAAAGTTAAATTATTTAATATGCACTAATTAAAGGGGCAGAGCTTTAAGAGACATTTTAGCTTTTATATTTTTTGTAAGAACCACAATTAATAAATATATTTCAGTGAATAACTTATTGTTCAAATCTGTATATAAATATGTACATAAAGTGTTGTAATTATATTGTAAAATGGATGGATGGATGGGCGTTTAAAACAAAACTGTTATTAATTATTAGTAAGTATACATTTTTTTAGCCTTTTTAGAGAAAATCATATCATTGTAGTAAATTATGCAAATTAGTCGATGATGTCATGGTGACCACGCCCATAGCCACGCCCCCACCACCACAGGTATCTTGGCAGTTTATGGGAAACACTGACTTGTTTAAGTCGGGGTCCACGTTAATCAATTCAATAGCTGTGATAGCATGTTACCTTGTTTCCTTGTTTGATTTAGCTAGCGCTAGCAAGGGTGACATGTTAGCTGAATGAAGCATGAAGGCATGAACCATGAAGATTCTAGCGGGAACTCTCATTCAACCCTTTTTCGATTACGCATGCACCTCTACCTCAGCACCTCCAAAACCCTCAAATCTAGACTCCAAACATCCCAGAACAAGCTAGTCAGGTTACTTCTAGACCTCCACCCCAGATCCCACCTCACTCCTACCATTTAGTGGTCAATCGTACGGAATATGTACTGTACTGTGCAATCTACTAATAAAAGTTTCAATCAATCAAATCAATGCTAGCTAAATTTAAAAAGGATGTCGCACATACATACGGCAGATTTTGAAGCGGACGTAGCATAGATTAAAGGTAAATCAATAGCTAGTTAAAGTGTTTTTTTTACGCTACTCGCAACGTTATTCCGGAGAATTTAGCTGCCGCCAAGGCGGATAAATGTTTTACTGATGCTGTTTGACAAAATGTGCACAACATTGAACCCAGGGGGATGAAGTCAGGGATAATAGAGCTGGTAGTGACTGAATGGCCAGCATTCATTGAACAGAGTTGGTGCAAAGTTGCAGTGCGAGAATGGAGAGGCTTCTAACAGTATTTCATCAGTAGCGAAGCTCAAGTCATTCAAGGCAACATCAACATTTCAAAGGTAAAAGTCTCATGGATCAATCTTTAATTCCGTCTCGTTTTTCAGACGCAATTCAAGCGATTGAAGTCGTTACGTCGGTGTAGGGATGATACTCGAAACCGGTTTTCCCGGTTGTTTGATAAGAAAAGAACCGAGTCCTCGGACTCGAATCCCTTTTTGAGAACCGGTACCCGTTATCGAGACCACTATAGTAAAGGAAAAGAGTTGATTCTTTATTCGAATCCCGTCCCGACCAGAAATGCTCCGTGGGACATCACAATAAATGACGTCACGTAGCTCAGTCATTAGGCGCAGATAGCGAAAGCAGGAAAACAATGGACGGGAAAAAGCGCTCCGAGGTGTAATAAAGTTCAAAACAAAAGCTATAATCCATCGAATAACTTTACTGAGAGATTATAGCAGGGTAAAACACATGACGAACACTTTTACGACCAACCGGAAACATAGCAACGCACCTCCTTTACGGCAGCTGTCGCAACGTTCTTAAAACAACCGCAGCACATACATATATATACAACATATCTCCCTTTTTTAACTTTTGTTTTTCTTTCCTTGTAAACAAAACAAAATCACACTGTAGATGTGTTGTCGGTCTAATTATAAATAATGCAGACGAGGCGTGTTGGCTGAGTTCTTGACGTTTACTTTCACAGCGTGGCAACATGCAACACTTTTCTCGTAACTCCCGTTGCATGCTGGGTAGTGTAGTTGTTATATTCTCTAGCTCATAACATTTTTCCCCCATAAAGAAATAATGTTAACTCAATAAAGTGTATTTCTTTTTTTAGCTTTAACTTTTCATTTATTAGCATTGTAACCACATTTGCAAAGAACTTTTCTCTTCATAGAATGTTCTCTCAATAAAGAAATAAAGTGCAAACATGTCAAAGCATCATAAAAAACAGTTATGTCAAATAGCAGCAGAAGTGCACTTTTTGGAGAGCTGTATTATTTTCAGTTTTGTGCCCAAGGGACTGATTTTATTTAACACTATATTATTATTTATACACCTATAGTGATCACAGAGACAGGTTGTTTTTGTGTTACTGTATATATTTGTTTCTCTGAAAAATCCCACTTAATATACTTTGGGTAACAACAGTCAATATTTATTTATTTTATTTTATTTTTTTAGGTGCGTAACAGTCAATATTTATTTATTTATTAGATTTTATTTTTTTTATTATATAATAAAAGTGAGCTTTTGTTAAACCAAATATTGTGTGTTTTTTTCCATATACAACAACCTATCTGGACTCGATAAGAGAATCGATAAGGAATCGGTTCGATAAGAGGATTCGATAATAGGCTCGAACTCGATAATTCCTTATCAAACATCATCCCTACGTCGGTGTTAACTTTTCCAAATAAATACTTTCAGATGGCAGCTGAGTGTGAGGTTGCCTGGCAATGTGTATCCATAGAAATATCAATCGATGGAATATGCGGAAGCGAATCAAACCAAAATAAAGTAAAACCACTCAACCCTTTAAAGACAGGAGTTGATGCAAATGTCTGCTGCTGGTTTTTGTCCTTCTTCTACCACCCAGTAATACATCTTTCACTCCTTTTTTTAAACTGATTTTTGAGTTACCACAGTTTTTACCTGCAACTTTTCTTTCACTGTTCTTGAGAATTGAAATATAAACGACCACATAATATGACTTCAACAAAGCAATGCATCAATAAGCTGCATGTATGCACTTATGTACACTACCGTTCAAAAGTTTGGGGTCACCCAAACAATTTTGTGGAATAGCCTTCATTTCTAAGAACAAGAATAGACTGTCGAGTTTCAGATGAAAGTTCTCTTTTTCTGGCCATTTTGAGCGTTTTCTGGCCAATGTGATGCTCCAGAAACTCAATCTGCTCAAAGGAAGGTCAGTTTTGTAGCTTCTGTAACGAGCTAAACTGTTTTCAGATGTGTGAACATGATTGCACAAGGGTTTTCTAATCATCAATTAGCCTTCTGAGCCAATGAGCAAACACATTGTACCATTAGAACACTGGAGTGATAGTTGCTGGAAATGGGCCTCTATACACCTATGTAGACATTGCACCAAAAACCAGACATTTGCAGCTAGAATAGTCATTTATCACATTAGCAATGTATAGAGTGTATTTCTTTCAAGTTATGACTAGTTTAAAGTTATCTTCATTGAAAAGTACAGTGCTTTTCCTTCAAAAATAAGGACATTTGAATGTGACCCCAAACTTTTGAACGGTAGTGTACATGTTTGGACTGAACAACATGCAACAATTTGGCTTTTGCCTCAGATAGTTTTAATAATTGTGTTTTCATGACTTTATTATTTTGGTCTGCATGCTGTACTTTTATTGCTACTACTGTCTTGTATACCAAATACAGTGTTGCTGCTTTTGGAACTTTACTTTTCCTGACAGTAGACGCCCGAGGGATCACATTTAATCTCAATTAGTTTAATTTATATTGTTATAAATTTTGATTTCATTTTAATTTCATTTGATCACCTTTCTGTTGTTTTGTAATTACATTTTAATGTAATGTAATGTAATTTATTGTGTTTTACATTCTGATTAAATTTTAATTTGATTTAGTTTGTTATATTGTGATTACATTTAAATGTATTAAAATGTAATTTATTTGTATTTATATTTTGATTACATTTTTATTCATTTGAATGTGTTATATTAATACTTTCTTTATTTCTTTCTTTAAATTTAATTTTAGTTTTCTTGTGATTAAATGTATTTCGATTTAATAATTTATTTGTTATATTGTGATTACATTTTGATTTCACTTTAATTTCATTTATATACATTTTTAATATTTTGTGATTAAATATTAATTCATTTTATTTAATGTGACTTAGTTTGAGTTATATTGTGATTTAAATTGTATTTATCCTAATGTACTTTGATTTAATTTGAATTATGTTGTGATTAAATTGTTTATTTTTAAATTTAAATTAGTTTATTTTGTGATTTTAATTAAATACAATTTTATTTAGTTTGGTATATTATGATTAAATTTTTATTCAATTGAATTTGATTTAGTTTGTTACATTAAGATCAAATTTGTATTTATTTTATTTTGATTTATTGTAATTTAATTTAATTTAGCTTTAATTATATTGTGATAAAATGTTAATCTATTTTAATGTTATATAGTTTGTTATAATGTGAATACATGTATTTTTAATTTAAAGTTTTTTTTAATTTGGTGATTCAATTCTAACTCATTTAAATGTAATTTAATTTGATTTAGTTTTTTTTGTATTGTGATTGAATTTAAATTTATTTTCATTGATCTAGTTTGTTATACTGAAATATAATTTTTTAAATTGTAATTTAATTTGAATGTTTTTGTTGTATAGTGATTCCATTTTGATTCATAATAAATAGATTTTGTATATTGTGATAGATTTTTGATATTTTTTGTAATTTAAATTTGGTTTTAGTTATCTTGTGATTACATTTATTTTATTTTAATTTAGTTCTAGTTATGTTTTGATTTAATTTAAATAAGCTTTAGTTATATTGTGATTAAATATATATTTATTTTAATGTTATTTACTTTTTGCTACATTGTGATTCAATTAAAATTCTTTTTTTTTAAATTTAGTTATGTTCTGAATTAATTTGAATTAGTTTTAGTTGTATTGTGATTACATTTACATTCATTTTAATTTAATTTAGTTTGTTATATTGTGATTACATTGAAACGTGTCCATTTTCAAATTCAATTTAGTGTTAGTTATATTGTGATTTAATTTAAATAGATTTTAACTTCCATTTTAATTTTGGAATTCTATTTAATTTGAACCAAATTATGATATTGCAAATTAGACAGTACATTTTAAAACCAGTTGTGAATTCCCCAATTTACACATCCACTAAATTAACTTATAGTTGCGGGGGGTACTGTAGGTGCCTGATCCACAAGAAAAAAAAAAATCCGTAATGGTCTATAATTAACTCCAAAAAAAAAAAGACACCGGCATTGACAACTGTGGCTGTAGGCAACCTACTCGTATCATTTCTTTTAACTCCAAAAGATGGCAGTAATTGCATATTTTTTTCTTTAAAATTGGTCATTTGTTAATTGGATCCTTTTTTCCCTGTTTATTCTACAAATACAATTACTACAAAAAAAGGTGAAATTTTGACTTGAAATGTTTTTTTAAATATATAAATATTTGTAGCGTATCAGATTGATGTTGAATCAAAGTTCTTCCTCTACTGTACTCGCTGCTGAATGTGGTGTGTCGCTGTAAAGTAAGCAAGATTGCACTTCCTACATTTTCTGGCCTTGTGTAAATCTAATGAGACGTATCAGAGCATCAAACCTCACTGCGGATTGCTAAATTTAAGCTACCGTATTTTCCTTGTTTTTCCTCAAAACTTGTCAGTACGTCTTATAACCCGGTGCGCCTAATGTACGGAATAATTCTGGTTTTGCTTCAAAGCAATTTTATATGGTACATGGTGTAATAAGTGTGACCAGCAGATGGCAGTCAAACATAAGAGCTACGCGTGGACTGCACTATGATGGCAATACGACTCAAGTAAACAACACCAACATTTTATATGTTCCATTGAAAATATAGAACATTACACACGGCGCTCAAAAATCCATCAAAATGTTTTAGTACGACTTTGGTAAGCTCTGAAGCCGCACCGCTTGATGTGCTTCAACATGCGAGTATTATTATGGTGTGTGTATAAGGTAAGACATATTATCTGGCGTTTTGTTACGCAATATTATGCAAAAGCAACGTTTCTTACTTTCTGGTACCTGCTGATCTGTATTTGGGATCTGCATAAATCCTGAAAAATTGTGCGCTTCCGCCTTTGTAGTCGGTGTCCCGACCCCGTAGTCGATAAGCTTCTTCTATTTCTCTATCTTCTTGTTATGTGACATTCATCCTCCGCTGTTGCCATTTCTAATATAAAGTAGCGTAAAGTTCAGTAAACTCGCCATGAAAGCGCTAAAACATACCGGTGTAGTGACTTTACATTATTCACCGAAGGAACTTTAGTTATTAGAGAGTTCCGTTTTTTCACGGGACACATTTCCGGTGTTGTTGTTTCCGAATGAGGAGATGCTGCTCCGTTATTGATTGAAGTAAAGTCTGAAAGCCATTAAAACAGTTAGCACCATCTTTTAACACTTCTTCCACTCCCGTCCTTGCACGCTACACCGCTACAACAAAGATGACGGGGAGAAGACTCTGTCGAAGGTGAGCCACAAAAATAAGACCGCCCACAAAACGGCGCATCTGGAAGTGACTGTCAGAAAGCGGCTTGAAGATGATTTGTAAAACATAATCTATGCAACATTTTGACCAAAGAACCACCATTACATGTTATGTAGACCACAAGGAAGATACATGCTTTAAAATGTAATATCGGAAATTATCGGTACGTTTTTTTTTTATTATCGGTATCGGTCTTTTTTTTAAATTTTTTAAATTAAATCAACATAAAAAACACAAGATATGCTTACAATTAGTGCACCAACCCAAAAAAACCTCCCTCCCCCATTTACACTCATTCACACTCATTCACACAAAAGGGTTGTTTCTTTCTGTTATTAATATTCTGTTTCCTACATTATATATCAATATAGATCAATACAGTCTGCAAGGGATACAGTCCGTAAGCACACATGATTGTGCGTGCTGCTGGTCCACTAATAGTACTGTAGTGGATTGTCCGAAGCTTAAACAGCAACAAAAGTGAGTTTAGTACAAAAGGTTTGTTTACCCATAGTCAAAAGTGCAAAGTTGGATTAAGCTGCCCATGCAGACAAACAAACGACCTCCGGAGGACACAAGAATCAAGCAATCTTCCAGAGTCCTGGTCTCCTGGCCATTTTATCTGTTTCCCCATACCCCAAGGTCCCGTTGTTTTCGACACGTTTGTTTTGCAACATCCTTGAATCCCTTAGTCATGCTTAGACAATCAAAACATTTTGTAGAATGGTCAGAGCGACTCCATATTCAACTTTGTCCTAAATCTGGTCCTTCAATGGTATAGAATAGAAGAGAAATGAAACAAGCAGACATTCTTGATAGACACGAAATATAGCTCTAAGGTCAGAAATTCTACTACAGTACTAGGGCTGCAACAACTAATCGATTAAATCGATTAAAATCGATTATTAAAATATTTGCCGATTAATTTAGTCATTGATTCGTTGGATCTATGCTATGCGCATGCGCAGTTTTTTTTTTTTTTTTTTAATATATATATATTTTTTAAATAATTTTTTTAAATTTTTTTTTACTAAACCTTTATTTATAAACTGCAACATTTACAAACAGCTGAGAAACAATAATCAAAATAAGTATGGTGCCAGTATGCTGGTTTTTTTCAATAAAATACTGGATAGGATAGAAATGTAGTTTGTCTCTTTTATCCGATTATTAATCGAAGTAATAATCGACAGATTAATCGATTATCAAATTAATCGTTAGTTGCAGCCCTATAAAGTACTAACCTTTAACAGTTCATTTTACTCATTTTCATCAATTGCTAGTTTCTATGTAACTGTTTTTATATTGTTTTACTTTCTTTTTTATTCAAGAATTTTTTTTTAATTTATTTATCTTATTTTACTTTATAATTTTTTTTTTAAAAGGACCTTATCTTCACTATACCTGGTTGTCCAAATTAGGCATAATAATGTGTTAATTCCACGACTGTATATATCAGTATCGGTTGATATCGGTATCGGTTGATATCGGTATCGGTAATTAAAGAGTTGAACAATATCGGAATATCGGATATTGGCAAAAAGCCATTATCGGACATCCCTAATAATAATATGACTCTTTTAATGCGCCCTATAATCCGGTGCGCCTTATATATGAAAATAGACATAAAATAGCCCATTCATCGGCAGTGCGCCTTATAATCCGGTGCGCCCTATGGTCCGGAAAATACGTTAATCCTTTTTCATCATTATTATTGTGTAACCTTCTCTTCCACCTGACTGCCAACACTTTCTTACTCAAAGCTTCGAAGAAAGTCTTGATTTTGCGGGCGTGGAAGTCATGCTGGGCCAACAACTTGAAGATGCAAACTCCTCCATCAGATCACAGCCATTATCACAATTATCTCTTTCCAGCGGCTCTAATCATCGGCTTTAATCTGCCAGGACGGCGCTGCGTTTATTATTAAACGTAAGCACACATGCCTCAATGAGATTCCAACTCTGACCTTAATAAGTGCATAAAGCTGCCACTCGCAAATATATGGAAGTGAAACGGAGGGCTAATCATAGCGTCTCCTTGCACTTAGCGCCCGGACATTTGGCGGGTCAACTTCCGTAGTTTTAATATTGAATAAACCCGTCTGCTCGGCAAATCAGACATTTTTTGTCCTTTTTGCCTTCCGGAATTTAGACACCCATAAACGTAAAGACATTAAAAAAAAAATAGTATTTTTATTGAGCCATTTCACAGAGTCAAAGCCATTTGCTTTGTTGTAACTCTCAAAATAGACTTTTTAATGCTTTTTTCCGCAACTCCAAATATATCTAAACATATTGAACTACTCAACATCCTAGACAACTTTGTTCGTTTTATACTTAATTGTTTATACTCAACCCAAAAATGATTCATTTGAGTAACGGTTTTTAGCATATCATTAGCAAATACATGCTAATAATAGCCTGCGATGAGGTGGCGACTTGTCCAGGGCGTACCTTGCCTTCCGCCCGAATGCAGCTGAGATAGGCTCCAGCACCCCCCGCGACCCCAAAAGGGACAAGCGGTAGAAAATGGATGGATGGATGGATCATACTTGCCAACCCTCCCGTTTTTAGCGGGAGAATCCCGGTATTCAGCGCCTCTCCCGACAACCTCCCGGCAGAGATTTTCTCCCCACAAACTCCCGGTATTCAGCCGGAGCTGGAGGCCACGCCCCCTCCAGCTCAATGCGGACCTGAGACTGAGTGGGGACAGCCTGTTCTCACGTCCGCTTTCCCACAATTGCCTGTAAATATGTAGAACAGACTTCTCCATTGAACACGGTGGCCGAAATGATATACTCATCATGAACGGAGAAGTTAAACAGGACAATGCTGCCATCTAACGGATAGCCACCGGAACACTGAAATTCAAGTATTTCTTTTATGTAAATAAAATAAAAATATATATATATATATATATATATATATATATATATATATATATATATATATATATATATATATATATATATATATATATATATATATATATATATATATATATATATATATATATATATAGCTAGAATTCACTGAAAGTCAAGTATTTCATACATATATATATATATATATATATATATATATATATATGAAATACTCGAGTTGGTGAATTCTAGCTGTAAATAACCCCCCCCCCCTCCCGATATTGGAGGTCTCAAGGTTGGCAAGTATGGGATGGATGCTAATAATCGCATGTAAGTAGGGATGTTCCGATAAGGGTTTTTTCCTGCCGATTTCGATACCTATCATCCAAGAGTGATATTGGCCGATACTAGTACCGATACGGCTCACGTGTATTGGCTGCACATGTTTAAATGGATTGATGTTGAGTGCTATTGACAGTTTCAGAATATCAGATAATAGTGTGAATGCTCCAAAGCATTCACTTATATGGTTTTCTACACCAAAATTCGTCTATTTATTCAACTTCATCTTCTTCTTCTTCTCCAGATTTTGGCGCGCTCAACCTTCCACATGTTTCACCCGATTCAAACTGTTCCAACTTCAAACTGTTCAGCCTATTCGGAAATCCCTTGACAAATTCCAAAAATTCCCAGATTTCCCAGAATTCCAGGTTTTCTGGGACATTTTTCCCATTCAAAATTGAATTGGCCAGTTTTTCAAACTTCCACCATTTACACATTTTTCAACCGATTCAAACCATTCCACCTTCAACACATTCCACCATTCTGGAAATTCCAACTACCCTTTTTCCAAGTTCAAAATAATTCCAGGATTTTCCAGAATTCCTGGTTTTCCACCCTTTTTTTCTGGCGACTACTCCTCCCACATTTTTCAACCCACTTTAACCGCTACACTGTCAAAACATTCCTCTTAATCACGACAAAAAAACAAAGTTGTTTTTCGAACTGGAAAAATTCCCGGTTTTCCCCAAATTGCAGGAATTCCTTAATACCATTTCTCAATTAAAAACGTTACTACTTTAATATTTCTCGAACGATTTGAAAAATTCTACCACCAACCATTTCAACTCATTCAGAACATTCAATTCTTTTAACATTTCCCCAAAAGTTCCCGCTTTTCCTGACATTTCCATGAAATTCCCATTTAAATTGTCAAAGTTCCACATTTTTAAACCGTTCCAACTTCAAAATATTCAGCCTGTTCAAAATCGTGTGCTCTCTTTCAACAATTTTTTAAAAATTCCCGGATTTCCAATAATTCCCAGTTTTCAGGGACATTTTCCCCATTCAAAATGAAATGCTTTTAACATTTTCCAACAAATTCCCGCTTTTCCCGAAATTCCCAAATTTTCATTAAATTCCCTTTGGAACTAATGGGACATTTTTCGAAGTTCCACATTTTTCATCCGATTAAAACTGTTCCAACTTCAAAATTGAACAGGCTGATTCTTGTTTTCATATATTTTATACTCCTATGCAGTGTTGGGACTAACACTACTAAGTACTAAGTAACGCGTTACAGTAACGCGTTACTGTAACGCCGTTAGTTTCGGCGGTAACTAGTAATCTAACGCGTTATTTTTTTATATACAGTAACTCAGTTACCGTTACTGCATCATGCGTTACTGCGTTATTTTACGTTATTTGTATGTAGTATCGGCTAGAAACCGAAGATCTCAGTGTGTTTTATTGGAGCGCTCCGGTGGAAAAGAAGAGGCGTGCTTTCTGTGGGTGGGGGAAACGTTCCTCCAGAGCCGTACTTCGGGTCTAACAACCTTCACTTTACCCGGAAGAGGGTCTTTACAGCTGAGGGTGAATGACGAGCCCGGCGGTTTGTTGCAACTTTGTGACTTTATTGCACGCAGCCATCCACCAAGCTAGAGCACCTACACGCACTCACTGTCGCCGCTCCCTCACCTCTCTCGCCCACTCACTCACTGACGTCACTCACCTCTCATGCTGTCATATCTTAAAGGGCCACACACACACACACACACATACGCTACTTTCATAACAACTAACAAGACATCATGGCGAAGCCAGAAGTCGAGTTTTTTAACATGGAGACATTCTCAATACTTTTCTGTTTGTGTGTTGTATGTAGAGCACATTGCTTTCTGAGTTCAGTGATGCAAATGCATGTCAAGTTGATCAACAGACTGTATTATTCTCCAGTGCAATAACAGTACTGAAATGAAGGCTAAAAGGGCATTAATGGGAGCCTTAAAAAAAGGGGGGGGGGGAAGTAACTAAATAGTTACTTTTCACATTAACGCATTACTTTTTGGTGTAAGTAACTGAGTTAGTAACTGAATTACTTTTGAAATAAAGTAACTAGTAATTGTAACTAGTTACTGGTTTTCAGTAACTAACCCAACACTGCTCCTATGGAACATAACTGCTTAACTAATTTTAATTGACAAAGATTTCAAACATGCATACATGAGTTGAAGTTAAAGTCCCAACGATAGTCACACACACACTAGGTGTGGTGAAATTTGTCCTCTGCAGTTGACCCATCCCCATGTTCACCCCATGGGAGGTGAGGGGAGCAGTGAGCAGCAGCGTGCACCGCGCTCGGTAATCATTTGGTGATTATAACCCCTCTGTTGGCCAAAAAACAAAACAATAAACGCCCAAATTAAATATTAATAAATCAATTGTGGTAGAATCCAGGTCAATATTGCTGTGCTTTGTTTTTTATTTTGAAGCTTATTTTGCACTGAACAGGAAGTCACTGTGTTTTTTTGTTTTTGTTTCCAACCTCTTATTTATAGAATTTTTTTTTACATATACGGTTGCCAGTCGCTGTTGTCTTTTTACGTTGTTCAGTGATAATGAGTAAGCTAACACACGTCGACATAATCGGACCAGTTGTTCATAGAATTTAGCCGTTTGTGTCGACGTAAGCGTTCGGCCATCCCAGCAGGCACAAGACAGTAAAACAACGTTGAGAACTTGTTGAATAAGGTCCTGACGTCGAGCACCTCAAACACAACGTTGAAACAAGGTGCTTTTTGACGTTCATTCAATGTCAGGTTGTGACGTTGATTTTGTAGGTAATCCTCTTTTTTCATTGTCCCATTTACCCTCTGTAAAGCACCAGTTCCATTGGCAGCAAAACAGGCCCAGAGCATAACACTACCACCACCATGCTTGACGGTAGGCCTGGTGTTCCTGGGATTAGGGGACTCACCTTTTCTCCTCCAAACATATTGCTGGGTATTGTGACCAAACAACTCAACTTTTGACGTGCTTCACACGTCAAAAGTGGTAAAAAATAATGGCTAAATCAGGCTAGAATTAAGGTTTTCGAATGGCCAATGCTGAAGAAAAAAATCCATGTCAGAAAACCAACAAATTTAGCTGAACCGCACCAATTTTGTCAAAAGGAGTGGTCAAAAATTCAACCAGAAGCTTGTCTGCCGTCATTAGCAAATACAATAACTCTGTGTCCGGGACTTGTGAGTTCCACAGGACACAAAGCTTGTGTGAAAGTAGGCGGAGCCTAAAAAGACCGGACTGAAAAGAGGAAGTGAGGCTTATGAGCGCCCTAACACAGCACAAATCACATGTAAATGAGACGCCTCTCTGTCGATGCAAGGCTCTAACTAATCCTGATATCCGTCTCCGCCGCTGACATTTGCCAGATTGCGTCCCGGAATGATGATTGCCACGAGGCACCGCCGGCGCTCTACGCCTCATCTGTGAAAGAAATCCCCCCCCTGTGAACACTCCATCTCGCCGCTGTCTTCCGTAAGACTCGGCTCGTCATCGATACGTCTGTCTGCTCGTGAATCACCGCGCTGCGGAAGAATAACGTTCTGGAAGTAGCTCGGCACTGAGCAGTGTCTCAACACTTTGGACCCACTTTACCGCCTCTGAAGTCACACAGACAACACGTCATCTCATTTGGCTTTTTATTTGGCTTCTTTCTTCTTTTACTACAATGAGAGGTGGGAATCTTTGGGCACCTCTCGATTCCATTCATTATTTGGTATATAAATTATAGTCAAATGTTGTGAAAACCGGTTAGAGTTTAGTATTGACCTTAAGAAAACGTATTTTTGAAAATATTTTTAAAATGTTAATCTAATAAAAGAAAATACAAATAGTTTTTTGCAATACAAACAAAAGTAATAGAAAAAAATACATCTTATCTTATCTTCAATAATAGTTTTTTTTCTTTGCAAATTGAAGTAAAAAAAAAAAATATATATATATATTTTTATTTTTAGGAATCAACTTTTTAAATAAAAACATTTAACCAAAAAAGGTATTCTTAAAAGAAAAACAAAAATTGGGGGAAAAAAGCACAAAAAAAAAAGACAATACAAAAAATTCCCACACTGTTAATCTAATGAAAGAAAATAGTACATTTACAAAGCAATTCTACATACAAAATAACATTTATTGCAATATGAATTCAAAATTCAATTTGCAAAGAACAACAACTATTATTGAAAATATGTATATTATTTATTTTATTACTTTTTGGTTGAACTTTTTTCGTATTGCAAAAAAAAATATTTTTTTTAAACTTTATTTCATAGATAGAACTCTCCTGAAGGAATCAATAAAGTACTATCTATGAAACAAAGTTTAAAAAAAACATTTTTTGCAATATGGAAAAAGTTAAATCAAAAAGTAATACAATAAATAATATACATATTTTCAATAATAGTTGTTTTTCTTTGCAAATTGAATTTTTTAAATTAATTATTATTATTATAATATTTTTTTTTTTTAAGAATCAACTTTTGAATTAAAAACATTAACACAAAAAATTGTCTTAAAAACAATTAAGCCAAACATTGGGGAACAAGCAAAAAACAAAAAAACCAATACAAAAACATTTGCACATTTTCTTTTATTGGGAAAAATATATATTACTAGCATAGCTAAGTGAGTTAAAATGCTAACATTACAATCACATTTTCATGATCATCAACCTTTTTCGCTGAAAAAAAACCCTGTTACCTCATGATTAAAGTCCAAATTTTCAATCACTATTCACTAGCATAGCTATGTGAGCTAAAGTGCTAGCATTACAATCACATTTTCATTATCATTAACCTTTTTTTTTTTTTTTCTTTAAGAATCAACTTTTGAAATGAAAACATTTAATCCCAAAAAGTATTCTTAAAAAAATGGTTTGAAAACAATTAGGCCAAAATTTGGGGGAAAAAGCAAAAAACACGCCCCAAACAATGCAAAAAAATTTGCAATTTAGTTTTTTTTTTTTTTTAATCTACTGAGAGCACTTAATCCAAAAATGTCAAGGAAAAAAAAAAGTTGATTCTCGAAAATCATGTATCGATTTAGAATCGGAATAAATGAAAATTGCCATTTGGATGTGAATCAAATTTTTTTGGGAGCATCCCTAATTCTTATGGTATGAACCTTTGTCCTGGTTGATGGTAAAAATACTCTAAGAAGTGCGGAGATGCGATTGCCTTCATGTGAAGGGACCTGCCTCTGTCAGGCAGAGTTGAGTGCGTTATTAATAAAGAGTTTGCGTGTCTAACTTCTGACCTGTTTGTATGTTACAATGTTGGAAAAGAGCATTTATGTTGACCCTGGCACAGACAAATATCTCATTTCCATTCTGCCCTATGGGAACATTCTTGTGTTGTCCTGTGCATGGAGTCAGCCCTCATTTCACGCCTCTGATGAACCTCTCTCCTTTAGTCGCTGGGTGCAAGGGTCATTAATCAGCTGTGGCTGTAGGCAACCCTCTAATGTAGTTTTTGTATCACTTCCACAAGATGGCACTGACCACTGCATGCACTTTACAATATTGATTAGATTTTACAGCATTGGTTCTGTTGCTGCTGTGTTGTGCAATATCCTCCCATATTTAATATTCGTATATCATATTCATCAATAATAATAAAAAAAATTGTTTAATGATGTATTTATTTTTTATTCGAACACATCTTTTTTCCCTTCAGCTATCTATCAATTGCTTTGTTCCTTTGTCTCCAGAAGATTTATTTTATTTTGTATTTATTAATTTACATGTCTTTTAATGTTTTATATTTCTAATTATGTATTTAGTAAAAAAAAATTGAGCATGTGTCCCCGCCAGCTTTCTATCAGTTTCACCTTCTCCATTATTTTCCCTCCTGAAGATTTATTTTATTTGCAATTTATTTATTCAGAATTTTTATTTATTTTTAATGATATATTTCTTTCTTTCTTTTTTGATCACATCCCCCCTCCTCCGCTAGCTCGCCATCAATCACTTGCTCTATTATTTTGTCCCTCCTGAAGATTTATTTTCTATCTATTGATTTGGATGTATTTAGTTAACGTATGATTTAAAAAAAACAAAAAACACGTCTTTCCCCTAGCTGTCTTATCAATTACATGTTTTCTTTTATTTTCTCTGCTGAAAATTAATTGTTCTACAATTTATTTATTTAGATTTGTTATTTATTAGGTGGCGACTTGTCCAGGGTGTACCCCGCCTTCCGCCCGATTGTAGCTGAGATAGGCTCCAGCACCCCCCGCGACCCCAAAGGGAATAAGCGGTAGAAAATGGATGGATGGATGGATGTAATAATGTTTTTATTTTAATTTTTTGATCACCCCCTACCCCCAGCTATCTATTAATCACTTTCTGTATTATTTTCCCTCCTAAAGATAGATTTTTAATTCAATTTTATTTATTTTTTTATTATGATTTTATTAAATTTTTTATCAAATCAAATCAAATCAACTTTATTTATAAAGCACATTTAAAATTTACCACAGGGGTAGCCAAAGTGCTGTACAATGGGCAGGTTAAAAGATAATACGAGAACCGAGCAAACACAACACAACACAAACAGAACACGATAAAAAAATTAATAAATAAAAACATGCAAACAGGTTCACAGCAGGTGTATTATGGGGCGCCATTGCAGGATGGATATCACTCAGTGTTAAAAGCCATGGAATAAAAGTATGTTTTTAAGAGAGATTTAAAAACAGGAAGAGAGGAGGCTTGTCTAACACTCAGAGGTAGGTCGTTCCAGAGCTTGGGAGCAGCAGCAGCGAAAGCTCTGTCACCTCTAAGCTTCAGCCTTGTGTCCGGGACCGTCAGTAGCAGCTGATCGGCTGATCTTAGGGATCGGGTGGGGCAGTAAGGCTGAAGGACGTCGGAGAGATATGTTGGCGCGAGGTTGTTTAGACATTTAAAAACAAATAAAAGGAGTTTAAAATTGATTCTGTAACGCACAGGGAGCCAGTGAAGGGACGCTAATATAGGGGTGATGTGCTCACGTCTGCGGGTCTGTGTTAGCAGACGAGCAGCAGAGTTCTGCACGAGCTGCAGGCGGGCGAGGGAGGCCTGGCTAATGCCTACATACAGGGCATTGCAGTAGTCTAAACGAGTCGAGATAAAGGCGTGGATTAATTTCTTTAATTATTTATTTATATTAATCATGAACACTTCTTTCCTCTCAGCTGTCTATCAATTACACTTTTTTTTTTTTTTAATTTTTCTCCTGAATATTTTTTTGTTGTATTTATTCTTTTTGATTATTTATTTATTTGTAATTATTATTTAATTTACATTTTTTATCACCCCCACCCTATCTATCAGTCACTTTCTCTATTATTTTCCCTCCTGACGATTTTTTTAATTTTCTATTTATTGAAGCAGATTTTTTCGGCTAGGTCTCCATCAATCACTTGCTCTATTATTTTGTCCCTCCTGAAAATACATTTTCTATTTATTTATTTAGATTTATTTAGTTTTTAACGTATGATTATTTAATTAAAACAATTTTTTTTAACATGTCTTTCCCCTAGCTGTCTATCACTTACATGTTTTCTTCTATTTTCTCTGCTGAAAATTGTTTTACAATTTATTTATTGAGATGTTGTATTTTTTTAGATTTTTTACATTTTTAATTATGATTTTGTTAAATTTTTTCTTTTCCCCTAGCTGTCTATCAGTTACACTTTTTTAAATTTCCCTCCTGAATATTTATTTATTTTCTAATGATTTATTTAGATTTATTTATTTATTTATTTGTAATTATTATTTTATTTAAAACCTTTTTTTTTATCACCCCACCCTATTTATCAATCACTTTCTCTATTCTTTTCCCTCCTGACAAATTTTTTTATTTGTATTTATTGAATCAGATTGTTCATTATTTATGAATATATTTAGTTGTATTGTATGATCTATCCATCAATTATTCCACTGTATTCTTTTTCATCCTAATTAGAACATGGCACCATGGTAAACCCAGAGAGTGAACAAAAACTATCAACACCGAGAATAATTACATAAGCTGTGCTTCTTCCTCCTCCTGTTCAAACATCTGTTCACTCGCACAATTCAACACTTCAGCTCCTCTTCGCCATTGCTCGATTCTTTTCTTTGTTTTTGGAAAATGCAGAGCCATTCTTTTCACATCCACGTCGCTCCAAGTTTCTATCAACTAATTCAATGCGTTGAACTCGCCTTACCTTTTAACATCATTTTTCTTAGGCTGCAGGAATATAAGCACCTGCTGTGGTTACCATTGTGACTCATTCAGTCCGACACTCTTTTTTTGTTTGTTTTTTTTGTTGCACAGACCCACCGGGGGCTGCAACACATAATGATTTCCTTTTAAGATGCATTCACATTCGACGTTCAGCCTGCGAGGGCAAACCACACACGCGACATGCTAACAATCACTTCCTCCCACACGAAAAAAATGCAGGATTCTGCAGTCAGAAAGCGAAGGCGTTTCTTCACTTGAGTAAAAGGTCGACATACGAAGGCCCAAATGGGAGGGAATACTTATATGCTGCTGACAACCTGCTTGTTTATCTGCGCGCTCTCTAATTGACGTTTATTCTGACTCTATATATCAGTTCAAAGTAAGGAAGATTGTTATTTGCGGTTAGCTTACATCTCCGCCTCCAAAAGGCATTTAATGTGGGATAATAAACAATCCCAATGTACCTTCCGTTTCAAGTCACGAAGGAAATTATGCAAAATTGCAGAGAAAAACACTATCATTTTACCCAAAGAGGCTCACCAAAAAAATAAGCTGAAAATATTGTATTTTTATTTTTGGTTTTCAGGAGGATATACAGCATACATTCAAATCTCTGGTGATCACAGGTATAATTAATACAAGTTCAAATGTCTTACTGTCTAAAACAGTCTCCAAGTACCACAATAATGACCAGCATTAAAATACAGTAGCGTATAAGTATTCATTAAAAACCAGGCCGAGGTTTTATTTAAGTACAGCTTAAAGGCCTACTGAAACCCACTACTACCGACCACGCAGTCTGATAGTTTATATATCAATGATGAAATCTTAACATTATAACACATGCCAATACGGCCGGGTTAACTTATAAAGTGACATTTTAAATTTGCCGCTAAACTTCCGGTTCGAAACGCCTCTGAGGATGACGTATGCGCGTGACGTAGCCCGGCGAACACGGGTATGCCTTCCACATTGAAGCCGATACGAAAAAGCTCTGTTTTCATTTCATAATTCCACAGTATTCTGGACATCTGTGTTCGTGAATCTGTTTCAATCATGTTCATTGCATTATAGAGAAGGAAGCCGAGCAAGCAAAGAAGAAAGTTGTCGGTGCGAAATGGACGTATTTTTCGAACGTAGTCAGCCACAACAGTACACAGCCGGCGCTTCTTTGTTTACATTCCCGAAAGATGCAGTCAAGATGGAAGAACTCGGATAACAGAGACTCTAACCAGGAGGACTTTTGATTTGGATACACAGACGCCTGTAGAGAACTGGGACAACACAGACTCTTACCAGGATTACTTTGATTTGGATGACAAAGACGCAGACGTGCTACTGTGAGTATGCAGCTTTGGCTTTTTTTTGCGTATGTACGTAACTTTTTTAAAATATATAAGCTTTATGAACCTTGGGTTAGGTGAACGGTCTTTTGGGCTGAGTGATTGTGTGTGTTGATCATGTGTTTGAATTGTATTGGCGTGTTCTATGGAGCTAGGAGCTAGCAGAGGAGCTAGGAGCTAGCATAACACGTACCGTACCGTACGTGCGCGTCACGTACGTAACTTTTTAAAAATATATAAGCTTTATGAACCTTGGGTTAGGTGAACGGTCTTTTGGGCTGAGTGATTGTGTGTGTTGATCAGGTGTTTGAATTGTATTGGCGTGTTCTATGGAGCTAGGAGCTAGCAGAGGAGCTAGGAGCTAGCATAACAAACACGCAGGTGTTTTTATGCAGGATTAATTTGTGGCATATTAAATATAAGCCTGGTTGTGTTGTGGCTAATAGAGTATATATATGTCTTGTGTTTATTTACTGTTGTAGTCATTTCCAGCTGGATATCAGGTACCGTGAGTATGCAGCCTTGGCTGCTAAACATTCGATAACTTGACCGTATGTGCGCGTCACGTACGTAACTTTTTAAAAATATATAAGCTTTATGAACCTTGGGTTAGGTAAACGGTCTTTTGGGCTGAGTGATTGTGTGTGTTGATCAGGTGTTTGAATTGTATTGGCGTGTTCTATGGAGCTAGGAGCTAGCAGAGGAGCTAGGAGCTAGCATAACAAACACGCAGGTGTTTTTATGCAGGATTAATTTGTGGCATATTAAATATAAGCCTGGTTGTGTTGTGGCTAATAGAGTATATATATGTCTTGTGTTTATTTACTGTTGTAGTCATTCCCAGCTGAATATCAGGTCACCCCCGGCTCTCACAGCATCTTCCCTATCTGAATAGCTTCAACTCCCCACTAGTCCTTCACTTGCACTTTACTCATCCACAAATCTTTCATCCTCGCTCAAATTAATGGGGAAATTGTCGCTTTCTCGGTCCGAATCTCTCTCACTTCATGCGGCCATCATTGTAAACAATAGGGAACTTTGCGTATATGTTCAACTGACTACGTCACGCTACTTCCGGTAGGTGCAAGCCTTTTTTTTATCAGATACCAAAAGTTGCAATCTTTATCGTCGTTGTTCTATACTAAATCCTTTCAGCAAAAATATGGCAATATCGCGAAATGATCAAGTATGACACATAGAATAGATCTGCTATCCCCGTTTAAATAAAAAAAATTCATTTCAGTAGGCCTTTAAAGGCCTACTGAAAGCCACTACTACCGACCACGCAGTCTGATAGTTTATATATCAATGATGAAATCTTAACAATGCAACACATGCCAATACGGCCGGGTTAGATTAGTAAAGTGCAATTTTAAATTTCCCGCGAAATATCTTGCTGAAAACGTCTCGGTATGATGACGTTTGCGCGTGACGTCACGGATTGTAGCGGACATTTTGGGACAGCATGGTGGCCAGCTATTAAGTCGTCTGTTTTCATCGCCAAATTCCACAGTATTCTGGACATCTGTGTTGGTGAATCTTTTGCAATTTGTTTAATGAACAATGGAGATAGCAAAGAAGAAAGTTGTAGGTGGGAAGCGGTGTATTAGCGGCCGGCTGCAGCAACACAAACACGTTTTCATTGTTTACATTCCCGAACGATGACAGTCAAGCTTTACCATTGGCCTGGGACAACAGAGACTCTTACCAGGAGGACTTTGAGTTGGATACGCATGTTTGTGGAGATGGGACAACAGAGACTCTTACCAGGAGGACTTTAAGTTGGATACGCGCTACCGTGAGTACGCAGCTGCGGCTTCCACACATTTGATCGCTTTCCCGTACGTGCGTGCTGCTATGTGCATGTCACGTACGTAACTTTGGGGAAATATATGTGCTGTATGAACTTTGGGGAGGTGAACGGTACTTTGGGCTGTGGGATTGAGTGTGTTGTGCGGGTGTTTGATTTGTATTGGCGGGTTATATGGACGGGAGGGGGGAGGTGTTTGTTATGCGGGATTAATTTGTGGCATATTAAATACAAGCCTGGTTGTGTTGTGGCTAATAGAGTATATATATGTCTTGTGTTTATTTACTGTTTTAGTCATTCCCAGGTGAATATCAGGTCCCACCCGCCTCTCACAGCATCTTCCCTATCTGAATCGCTTCCACTGCCCTCTAGTCCTTCACTCTCACTTTCCTCATCCACAAATCTTTCATCCTCGCTCAAATTAATGGGGAAATCGTCGCTTTCTCAGTCCGAATCGCTCTCGCTGCTGGTGGCCATGATTGTAAACAATGTGCAGATGTGAGGAGCTCCACAACCTGTGACGTCACGCTACTTCCGGTACAGGCAAGGCTTTTTTATCAGCGACCAAAAGTTGCGAACTTTATCGTCGATGTTCTATACTGAATCCTTTCAGCAAAAATATGGCAATATCGCGAAATGATCAAGTATGACACATAGAATGGATCTGCTATCCCCGTTTAAATAAGAAAATCTCATTTCAGTAGGCCTTTAATATTATTGGCCACCGTAACATTACACACAGTTTGAACAGTAACACTGTGTTTGAATATTTAAATAAGTGATTATGTTGCGTACCTCCAGATCAGGGGCGTCAAACGTACGGCCCGCGGGATGAGTTTGCTAAGTATAAAAATGAGCCGAAATTTTTGAATGAAAGAAACTGCTGTTCTGAATGTGTCCACTAGATGTCGCAATAGCAATTATTTGTATCTTTGTAGATGATGCTACATATGTAAAAAAAAAACAAAAAAAACACATGATGTTAGTGCACCAGTCGAGGAAAATGAGCAAACTACATAAATAACATCCTGTCTTTTGATTTTGATATTTTTTTTTCTTGATAGATTGAAAATTAACACCAATGAGTTGACTGATGAACATTATAACATAATTTATTCAGAAAGCATAAATAATGACTAATAAAGGTAGAATACTATTAACCGCAACATGTAAGTGTAAAAAAAAACAACAACATTATGATTTGTACATTTTCATATTGTGCTTGTTCTATTTTTAAACAAAGAAAACAATCTGAAGTTGTCTTTATTTTTAAGTTATCGTACCGTGATTTTTCCAGTCCGGCCCACTTGGGAGGAGATTTTTCTCCATGTTTCTCCAATTAAATGAAAGCTAAACAGAAGGTAGGTGCAAGGTAGAACAAACTAAAAAAGGTAAATACAAGGTATGTAGAAGGTAAACAAGCTACATAGAAGGTAAATGAAGGTAAAATACGTTGAATAGAAGGTAAAATAAGTTAAATAAGAGGTAAAAGAAGGGTAATAGAAGGTACAAGATAGTAAATGAAAAAGTACATATGATGTAAACGGAAGGTATATAGAAGGTAGAACAAACTAAAAAAGGTAAATACAAGGTATGTAGAAGGGAAACAAGCTACATAGAAGAAAAATGAAGGTAAAATAAGTTAAATAGAAGGTGAAATAAGTTTAATAGGAGGTAAAAGAAGGTTAATAAAAGGTAAAAGACAGTAAATAAAAAGTACATATGACGTAAATGGAAGGTATATAGAAGGTAGAAGAAACTAAATAAAAGGTAAAACAAAGTTAAAAATAAAAAGGTAAAATATGGTAAAAGAAGGTCAAAAGTAAAAAAAACGTATATAAAAGGTAAAATAATAAACTTTTTGCATCAATACATTATAAAAGGGAGAAAAATGTGAGGATTACAAGATCACATTAATATTAAGAACTCTTAGTTTGTCACACACATTTCCTCCCGAGAACAAGGTCAAATGTAAATAATGTATAAAGGTAAAATAAAGTTAAAGTGCCAATGATTGTCACACACACACTAGGTTTGGCGAAATTATTCTCTGCATTTGACCCATCACCCTTGATCACCCCCTGGGAGGTGAGGGGAGCAGTGAGCAGCAGTGGTGGCATTTTTGGTGATTTAACCCCCAATTCCAACCCTTAATGCTGAGTGCCAAGCAGGTAAAATAAAGTTAAAAAAGGGTAAATAGAAGGTAAATAGTACGCAGACGAGCTAAATAGAAGGTAAAAAAAGGCAAAGAAAAGGTAAAAGAAGGTAAAACATGTCACATAGATGGTAAATAAAAGGTAAAACAAGGTAAAAAATAATAATACAAATAAACAGAAGGTTTAAGATAGTAAAGGAAGGTAAATAGATGGTAATGAAGATTCTGGCAAGAAGAAAAAATATATGCATTTCAACTATTTTCTCTAAAATATGCATTGAGGCTCTAAAGTGTGTTTAATCCGATGAATCGAACAAAGTAAAAGATAATTCGATGACTAAACCAATCAATATCTGCATTTCTACTTCCTTCCTCCACCCCTCGCATCTTTTTATTGCACTGTTGCACATACTGGAAGTCTTTAGCGCTCGGCGAGATGGTCCACCTGTGTCTTGGCTGCTAATGAGGACTAGCTCGGGGGGTGGGGGGGGGGGCGTGACTTCTTGCTTCCTGTGACAGCTTCTTTGACAGCCCAATAAAGGAGCAGTGAGGCGAGAACACGGCGAGGAAGCAGGAACAGAAGTGATTGTGAGAATCCACATTATTATTATCACACTTGAGGCCATGCGGAGCGTGTGTCTCCAGATGTTTAATCACCGCCATTCTCTGTTAATATGTATTAATTAGTCACCGTTTGCATACCCGAAGACACACGTGAGTGTTCTATGAAGGACTAGGACAGGTGCGGGCTTGGAACAAGAGACATTTGATTTTCAAGGCGTTCTTGTCAAGTTAAGTTAAGTTAAAGCACCACTGATAGTCACACACACACTAGGTGTGGTGAAATTACCCTCTGCATTTGACGCATCCCCTTGTTCCACCCCCTGGGAGGTGAGGGGAGCAGTGAGCAGCAGCGGTGGCCGCGCCCGGGAATCATTTTGGTGATTTAACCCCCAATTCCAACCCTTGATGCTGAGTGCCAAGCAGGGAGGCAATGGGTCCCATTTTTATAGTCTTTGGTATGAGGGTTTGAACTCTCTACCTTATTATTTGGAGTGTTTTATTTGAGGACTAAGCTGCAGCTTTTACACGTTTCACTTTATTTTCACTGGACTTTATTTTTCCAGGTTCTATATTATATTATTTTTCAATAAGTTTCAAAGACAGCATTCAACAGATAGTTTAAACTGTGTTGATCAATTCACTAGCTTAGCTATGTAAGCTAAAGTGCTAACATTACAATCACATTTTCACGATCATCAACCTTTTTCACTGAAAAAAATCTGTTAGCACACGTTTAAAGTCAACTTTTTACTCACTATTCATTAGCATAGCTATGTAAGCTAAAGTGCTAACATTACAATCACATTTTCACGATCATCAACCTGTTTCGCTGAAAAAAAACCTGTTAGCACACGTTTAAAGTCAACTTTTTACTCACTATTCATTAGCATAGCTATGTAAGCTAAAGTGCTAACATTACAATCACATTTTCACGATCATCAACCTTTTTCGCTGAAAAAAAAAACTGTTAGCACACGTTTAAAGTCAACTTTTTAAATCACTACTCACCAGCATAGCTATGTTAGCAGAACATACTTAAGTAACATTTTCAATCTCTTTTCACAAGCATAGCTATGTGAGCTAAAGTGCTAGCATTACAATCACATTTTCATGATCATCAACCTTTGTCACTGTAGAAAAACTGTTAGCACAAGTTTAAAGTCAACTTTTTAAATCACTACTCACTAGCATAGCTATGTAAGCTAAAGTGCTAACATTACAATCACAAATGTCACGATCATTAACCTTTTTCGCTGAAGAAAAACTGTCAGAACATACTTAAAAGTAACATTTTCAATCTATTTTCACAAGCATAGCTATGTGTACTAAAGTGCAGCATTACAATCACATTTTCATGATCATCAACCTTTGTCACTGTAGAAAAACTGTTAGCACAAGTTTAAAGTCAACTTTTTACTCACTATTCATTAGCATAGCTATGTAAGCTAAAGTGCTAACATTACAATCACATTTTCACGATCATCAACCTTTTTCACTGAAAAAAATCTGTTAGCACACGTTTAAAGTCAACTTTTTTACTCACTATTCATTAGCATAGCTATGTAAGCTAAAGTGCTAACATTACAATCACATTTTCACGATCATCAACCTTTTTCGCTGAAAAAAAAACTGTTAGCACACGTTTAAAGTCAACTTTTTAAATCACTACTCACTAGCATAGCTATGTAAGCAGAACATACTTAAGTAACATTTTCAATCTCTTTTCACAAGCATAGCTATGTGAGCTAAAGTGCTAGCATTACAATCACACTTTCATGATCATCAACCTTTGTCACTGTAGAAAAACTGTTAGCACAAGTTTAAAGTCAACTTTTTAAATCACTACTCACTAGCATAGCTATGTAAGCTAAAGTGCTAACATTACAATCACATTTTCACGATCATCAACCTGTTTCGCTGAAAAAAAAACTGTTAGCACACGTTTAAAGTCAACTTTTTACTCACTATTCATTAGCATAGCTATGTAAGCTAAAGTCCTAACATTACAATCACATTTTCACGATCATCAACCTGTTTCGCTGAAAAAAAAACTGTTAGCACACGTTTAAAGTCAACTTTTTACTCACTATTCATTAGCATACCTATGTAAGCTAAAGTGCTAACATTACAATCACATTTTCACGATCATCAACCTTTTTCGCTGAAAAAAAAAACTGTTAGCACACGTTTAAAGTCAACTTTTTAAATCACTACTCACCAGCATAGCTATGTAAGCAGAACATACTTAAGTAACATTTTCAATCTCTTTTCACAAGCATAGCTATGTGAGCTAAAGTGCTAGCATTACTATCACATTTTCATGATCATCAACCTTTGTCACTGTAGAAAAACTGTTAGCACAAGTTTAAAGTCAACTTTTTAAATCACTACTCACTAGCATAGCTATGTAAGCTAAAGTGCTAACATTACAATCACATTTTCACGATCATCAACCTGTTTCGCTGAAAAAAAAACTGTTAGCACACGTTTAAAGTCAACTTTTTACTCACTATTCATTAGCATAGCTATGTAAGCTAAAGTGCTAACATTACAATCACATTTTCACGATCATCAACCTTTTTCGCTGAAAAAAAAACTGTTAGCACACGCTTAAAGTCAACTTTTTAAATCACTACTCACTAGCATAGCTATGTAAGCAGAACATACTTAAGTAACATTTTCAATCTCTTTTCACAAGCATAGCTATGTGAGCTAAAGTGCTAGCATTACAATCACACTTTCATGATCATCAACCTTTGTCACTGTAGAAAAACTGTTAGCACAAGTTTAAAGTCAACTTTTTAAATCACTACTCACTAGCATAGCTATGTAAGCTAAAGTGCTAACATTACAATCACATTTTCACGATCATCAACCTGTTTCGCTGAAAAAAAAACTGTTAGCACACGTTTAAAGTCAACTTTTTACTCACTATTCATTAGCATAGCTATGTAAGCTAAAGTCCTAACATTACAATCACATTTTCACGATCATCAACCTGTTTCGCTGAAAAAAAAACTGTTAGCACACGTTTAAAGTCAACTTTTTACTCACTATTCATTAGCATACCTATGTAAGCTAAAGTGCTAACATTACAATCACATTTTCACGATCATCAACCTTTTTCGCTGAAAAAAAAAACTGTTAGCACACGTTTAAAGTCAACTTTTTAAATCACTACTCACCAGCATAGCTATGTAAGCAGAACATACTTAAGTAACATTTTCAATCTCTTTTCACAAGCATAGCTATGTGAGCTAAAGTGCTAGCATTACTATCACATTTTCATGATCATCAACCTTTGTCACTGTAGAAAAACTGTTAGCACAAGTTTAAAGTCAACTTTTTAAATCACTACTCACTAGCATAGCTATGTAAGCTAAAGTGCTAACATTACAATCACATTTTCACGATCATCAACCTGTTTCGCTGAAAAAAAAACTGTTAGCACACGTTTAAAGTCAACTTTTTACTCACTATTCATTAGCATAGCTATGTAAGCTAAAGTGCTAACATTACAATCACATTTTCACGATCATCAACCTTTTTCGCTGAAAAAAAAACTGTTAGCACACGCTTAAAGTCAACTTTTTAAATCACTACTCACTAGCATAGCTATGTAAGCAGAACATACTTAAGTAACATTTTCAATCTCTTTTCACAAGCATAGCTATGTGAGCTAAAGTGCTAGCATTACAATCACACTTTCATGATCATCAACCTTTGTCACTGTAGAAAAACTGTTAGCACAAGTTTAAAGTCAACTTTTTAAATCACTACTCACTGGCATAGCTATGTAAGCTAAAGTGCTAACATTACAATCACAAATGTCACGATCATTAACCTTTTTCGCTGAAGAAAAACTGTCAGAACATACTTAAAAGTAACATTTTCCATCTCTTTTCACAAGCATAGCTATGTGTACTAAAGTGCAGCATTACAATCATATTTTAAGGATCATCAGCCATTTTTGCTGAAGAAAAACTGTTAGCACATGTTTTAAGTCAACTATTTAATCACTATTTACTAGCATAGCTATGTGAGCTAAAGTGCTAACATCACAGTCACATTTAACAGTATCATCAAGCTAGGTAAGACAATTCTATGAACAAGAGCAAATTAATTGAATGTTCAGTTTCCACATATGTAACCGGATAGTTGTTGACCTGCAGGCTTTATTTTAAGATGTGTTAAGAAGCCGTTTTTCATAATTAAAAATTTTTTATTTTTTATTTTTAATAAAGATGTGGTGGGCATATACACGCGCCTCTTGGGACACATATTACTGTTAGAGCAGTGGTTCTAAACCTGGGTTCGATCGAACCCTAGGGGTTCGGTGAGTCTGCCTCAGGGGTTCGGCGGAGGTCAAAACACACCCGAATCATCGTGTAAATACAAACTTCTCCCTATCGGCGTATTACGGATACGGCAACAGCAGAAGTCACACTGATTTGCAGGTGTGTAATTTGTTGTGAGTTTAAGCACTGTGTTGGTTTTGTTCTTTGAACAAGGTGATGTTCATGCACAATTCATTTAGTGCACTAGTAATAAAACATGGTAACACTTTAGTACGGGGAACATATTCACCATTAATTAGTTGCTTATTAACATGCAAATTAGTAACATGTTGGCTCTTAAAGGCCTACTGAAACCCACTACTACCGACCACGCAGTCTGATAGTTTATATATCAATGATGAAATCTTAACATTGCAACACATGCCAATACGGCCGGGTTAACTTATAAAGTGCAATTTTAAATTTCCCGCTAAACTTCCGGTTGAAAACGTCTATGTATGATGACGTATGCGCGTTACGTCAATAGTTAAACGGAGGTATACAGACACCATTGAATCCAATACAAAAAAGCTCTGTTTTCATCTCAAAATTCCACAGTATTCTGGACATCTGTGTTGGTGAATATTTTGCAATTTGTTTAATGAACAATGGAGACTGCAAAGAAGAAAGTTGTAGGTGGGATCGGTGTATTAGCGGCTGGCTGTAGCAACACAACCAGGAGGACTTTGACTTGGATAGCAGACGCGCTAGCCGACGCTAGCCGACGCTAGCCGCCGACCGCACGGATGATCGGGTGAAATCCTTCGTCCTTCCGTCGATCGCTGGAATGCAGGTGAGCACGGGTGTTGATGAGCAGATGAGGGCTGGCTGGCGTAGGTGGAGCGCTAATGTTTTTTTCATAGTTCTGTGAGGTCCCGTTGCTAAGTTAGCTTCAATGGCGTCGTTAGCAACAGCCATTGTTAAGCTTCGCCAAGCTGGAAAGCATTAACCGTGTAGTTACATGTCCATGGTTTAATAGTATTGTTGATTTTCTGTCTATCCTTCCAGTCAGGGGTTTATTTCTTTTGTTTCTATCTGCATTTAAGCCCGATGATATCACGTTAGCTCCGTAGCTAAAGTGCTTCGCCGATGTATTGTCGTGGAGATAAAAGTCACTGTGAACGTCCATTTCGCGTTCTCGACTCTCATTTTCAAGAGGATATAGTATCCGAGGTGGTTTAAAATACAAATCCGTTATCCACAATAGAAAAAGGAGAAAGTGTGGAATCCAATGAGCCAGCTTGTACCTAAGTTATGGTCAGAGCGAAAAAAGATGCGTCCTGCACTGCGCTCTAGTCCTTCACTCTCATGTTCCTCATCCACGAATCTTTCATCCTGGCTCAAATTAATGGGGTAATCGTCGCTTTCTCGGTCCGAATCGCTCTCGCTGCTGGTGTAAACAATGGGGAAATGTGAGTAGCCCTTCAGCCTGTGACGTCACGCTACTTCCGGCACAGGCAAGACTTTTTTTTATCAGCGACCAAAAGTTGCGAACTTTATCGTCGATGTTCTCTACTAAATCCTTTCAGCAAAAATATGGCAATATCGCGAAATGATCAAGTATGACACATAGAATGGATCTGCTATCCCCGTTTAAATAAAAAAAATTAATATCAGTAGGCCTTTAACTAGTCATTATTAAGTACTTATTAATGCCTTATTCGGCACGGCCTTATTATAACCCTAACCCTCTAGCCCTGGCCCTAACCCTAACCAAATAACTCTAAATTAAGTCTTTGTTATTCAGAATATGTTCCCCTAGTGTCGAAATAACTCTAAATTAAGTCTTTGTTACTTAGAATATGTTCCCCATACTAAAGTGTTACCAAAAACATATAACTTTGTCTTGAATTAAATAAATAAAAAAAATATATATATTTTTCACTAAAGAAGGGTTCAGTGAATGCGCATATGAAACGGGTGGGGTTCAATACCTCCAACAAGGTTAAGAACCACTGTGTTAGAGCATCATTAAAAACTCCATTTTAATTAATAGGGCTCCTTTTAAGTTATTTGTGGTAGTAATATGACTTTAATCAAGTCTAGTTTCAGTTGTTTGGCTGGTTTTTGCACTTCTCACCTTGTTGTTTCTGATAATAAAACAACCACTCCCAAGGGCAGCAAGCAGACCCCTGCCTGCTCCTATTTGGCCTGGCCTGGGGGCTAATTCGGCCCCCCCCACTTCCCCAACCAACCGCAAACATTACCGCTGCCTGATCCGCTTGCCTTCTTTTGCCTCCTTTATAGCACCGACTTGAATCATATTTAGGCACGTCACAGTTTGGACGCAGCACGTAAAAACTACTTTTATTGCTTCGTACAGATGAGAACACACACACACACACACACACAAAATAGTTTGCGGTATGTGGCGGACGCAACGGGAAAATTACTGGCAAAGTTGGAGCCTATTTCATTGAACGGCGCCGCTGCACAAAATTTGTATCGACTTAAGAAAAGTGAGCTGTCTCCCAGGAGAGATTTTCGAGCAAATAACGCGCATGAATCAGACGGGGGCGGGCACATCTCATAAGGAGTGATGGTATTTTTAAAAAATATATATAATCCAAAAATCAGGGTGGAGAGCGTGAAAGTGAGCAATGGCGCACGGGTGAGTAAGATGAGATAAAATGTGCGGATGGGAATTGAATGCATCACGTTTCTGTGCAGGATTGTATGAGCGTCACTGCATGGCATCAACACTCTAAGTTAGAAGTAGACTCAGTTGTGCATGCTTGTCATGGACAATAAGAGGAGAAACATTGAGGTTGTTAGGGCGCCACTTGTCCTGTTTCTGGCCAACTCCGATGAGAGGACTTTGAGGCATTCCCAGGCCATCTTGCGAGATTTCAGTCCCCAAAGCGTGTCCTACTTTATGTACGCCCCCAGGCTTGGCCTGAACTGGAAATGTACAGTAACCCCGCTTGATGGATCCAAGGAGTCTGTGGGGGCCCTTCATCTAACACATTGTATCTTAACTAGAGATGTCCGATAATATCGGGCTGTCGATATTATCGGCCGATAAATGCTTTAAAATGTAATATCGGAAATCATCGGTATCGGTTTCAAAAAGTAAAATGTGTGACTTTTTAAAACGCCGCTGTGTACACGGACGTAGGGAGAAGTACAGAGCGCCAATAAACCTTAAAGGCACTGCCTTTGCGTGCCGACTCAATCACATAATATCTACGGCTTTTCACACACACACAAGTGAATGCAAGCATACTTGGTCAACAGCCATACAGGTCACACTGAGGGTGGCCGTATAAACAACTTCAACACTGTTACAAATATGCGCCACACTGTGAACCCACACCAAACAAGAATGACAAACACATTTCGGGAGAACATCCGCACCGTAACACAACATAATCACAACAGAACAAATACCCAGAACCCCTTGCAGCACTAACTCTTCCGGGACGCTACAATATACACCCCCCGCTACCCCAACCACGCCCACCCCAACCTCCTCATGCTCTTTCAGGGAGAGCATGTCCCAAATTCCAAGCTGCTGTTTGGAGGAATGTTTAAAAAAAAAAAAGCACTTTGTGACCTCAATAATAAATATGGCAGTGCCATGTTGGCATTTTTTTTCTATAACTTGAGTTGATTTATTTTGGAAAACCTTGTTACATTGTTTAATGCATCCAGCGGGGCATCACAACAAAATTAGGCATAATAATGTGTTAATTCCACAACTGTATATATCGGTATCAGTTGATATCGGAATCGGTAATTAAGAATTGGAAAATATCGGAATATCGGATATCGGCAAACAAGCCATTATCGGACATCTCTAATCTTAACCATTGGGCCGCGAGCGCCCCGATAGGGCCGCCAACAAAATATCTTTTTCTCAGCTTTGGTTCGTAGGGGTTGCAGCCGTACCCAGTTGTAATGCACGTTTCCGCCACTTGTGGCAGTAATGACAATCTCAAACAAACAGAAGAAGTCTGAAGCTAAAGTCATAGAGAAGTTTTTTAAAGTGCAAAAAATATGACTAATGTGGTGAAGCTGTATTTTCATTTGCTCTTTAATTTTGTTGACAGTTTATTGAATAAACTTATATAATATTAGTAATATTCATCATTGATTTAGTTGTTCATCAGTTTTTACAAATCCCTTCTTTGATCTGTTTGATTAGTATTTATTTTTGTAATTAGCCTGGCCTAAGCTTTGATAATAATCGTTGTGATTAACACATGCTTCCAAATCCCGACAAGGTGTATCCTACTGAACTATAAGTGGATGGATTATATGTATATAAATATGTATGTGTATGTGTGTATGTATACTGTATATTGTGGCAAATGCAAGAAACACAGCGTTGTTTCTTTGAGGTCTTTATTGTAAGACTGCCAACATAAGAATGCACAATAAAACACAATATGCACTTTTATAGTGTGCCCAAGAAGGTACATAAAACCACACCCATTCTGCTGAGTGTGAGCATGGTCCTAGTGCCCGCCACACAGCCCCCCGAACACCCAGACAGCAAGTTATGGGGAAAAAGAAAACCTGTCAGGGGGCCTCACTCGCCTGCCGTAACGGCTACAATGTCCATCCCGCGAAGCGGGTGTGCCTTGTGGAGCAGAACAAACATCAGGGTCCGGGGGAGGCGAAAGACATTCAACCCGAACAGATTTTGGGGGGCGACCTCGGCGGGGGATTTTGCCCGGCAGTATTTCTTCACCTGCAACACAATGCGCCGGTTTAAGTCTGTCCAGAGAAACACATTCCCTGCGCCCGCCCATATCCAGCACAAAGTTTTTAGGACCGCGTTGCAGCACCCTAAATGGGCCATCGTAAGGCGGCTGGAGGGGCGAACGGCGGGCGTCGTGACGTACGAAGACAAAACGGGCAGATTTAAAGGCCTACTGAAACCCACTACTACCGACCACGCAGTCTGATAGTTTATATATCAATGATGAAATCTTAACATTATAACACATGCCAATACGGCCGGGTTAACTTATAAAGTGACATTTTAAATTTGCCGCTAAACTTCCGGTTCGAAACGCCTCTGAGGATGACGTATGCGCGTGACGTAGACCGGCGAACACGGGTATGCCTTCCACATTGAAGCCAATACGAAAAAGCTCTGTTTTCATTTCATAATTCCACAGTATTCTGGACATCTGTGTTTGTGAATCTGTTGCAATCATGTTCATTGCATTATGAAGAAGGAAGCTGAGCAAGCAAAGAAGAAAGTTGTCGGTGCGAAATGGACGTATTTTTCGAACGTAGTCAGCAACAACAGTACACAGCCGGCGCTTCTTTGTTTACATTCCCGAAAGATGCAGTCAAGATGGAAGAACTCGGATAACAGAGACTCTAACCAGGAGGACATTTGACTTGGATACACAGACGCCTGTAGAGAACTGGGACAACACAGACTCTTACCAGGCTTACTTTGATTTGGATGACAAAGACGCAGACGTGCTACTGTGAGTATGCAGCTTTGGCTTTTTTTTTGCGTATGTACGTAACTTTTTTTAAATATATAAGCTTTATGAACCTTGGGTTAGGTGAACGGTCTTTTGGGCTGAGTGATTGTGTGTGTTGATCATGTGTTTGAATTGTATTGGCGTGTTCTATGGAGCTAGGAGCTAGCAGAGGAGCTAGCATAACACGTACCGTACCTACGTGCGCGTCACGTACGTAACTTTTTAAAAATATATAAGCTTTATGAACCTTGGGTTAGGTGAATGGTCTTTTGGGCTGAGTGATTGTGTGTGTTGATCAGGTGTTTGAATTGTATTGGCGTGTTCTATGGAGCTAGGAGCTAGCATAGGAGCTAGGAGCTAGCATAACAAACACGCAGGTGTTTTTATGCAGGATTAATTTGTGGCATATTAAATATAAGCCTGGTTGTGTTGTGGCTAATAGAGTATATATATGTCTTGTGTTTATTTACTGTTGTAGTCATTCCCAGCTGAATATCAGGTCACCCCCGGCTCTCACAGCATCTTCCCTATCTGAATAGCTTCAACTCCCCACTAGTCCTTTACTTGCACTTTACTCATCCACAAATCTTTCATCCTCGCTCAAATTAATGGGGAAATTGTCGCTTTCTCGGTCCGAATCTCTCTCACTTCATGCGGCCATCATTGTAAACAATAGGGAACTTTGCGTATATGTTCAACTGACTACGTCACGCTACTTCCGGTAGGTGCAAGCCTTTTTTTTATCAGATACCAAAAGTTGCAATCTTTATCGTCGTTGTTCTATACTAAATCCTTTCAGCAAAAATATGGCAATATCGCGAAATGATCAAGTATGACACATAGAATAGATCTGCTATCCCCGTTTAAATAAAAAAAATTCATTTCAGTAGGCCTTTAAGCTCCGATGGCACAAACGACTTAGGGAAACAGTGGTGAATCGGGCCGGGAGCCAAGGACCCCCTCGACAAAAAGGGAAACGGTCGCGGGGTACAACCCTCAGGTAAAAATTCCCCCGGAACGCGGAGTGGCTGACCGAACACCAATTCAGCGGGGGCCGCTGCAAGCTCCTCTTTAGGGGCTGAGCGCAACCCGAGCATAACCCAAGGTAAACGGTCAATCCAATTGCTATCAACGAGCGCCGCACGCAAAGCCGCCTTAAGCGACCGGTGAAAACGTTCACATAAGCCGTTAGCTTGGGGATGGTAGGCTGTAGTACGGTGCACCTGCACACCCAAGGACTGGGCCAACGCTGACCAAAGCTCTGACACAAACTGGGATCCCCTGTCCGAGGTGATATCAGACGGCGTGCCAAAACGCGCAACCCAGGCTGACAGAAACGCGCGAGCAACGTCTACCGAGGCAGTGGAGGAAAGAGGAACCGCTTCCGGCCATCTGGTGGTACGATCGACCATCGTTAGCAAATGTGTATAACCCTGCGACGGAGGGAGGGGGCCAACTAAGTCTACATGCACGTGGTCAAACCGCCTGACCGGAATCGGAAATGGTTCGAGGGCCGCCTTTGTGTGCCGGTGGACCTTGGCGCGCTGACATGCCACACATGCGGCTGCCCACTGCCTAACATCCTTCCTAAGGCCAGGCCAAACAAACTTGGCACCAACCAACTTGACGGAAGCCCGAACGCCAGGGTGCGACAGGGAGTGTATTGCGTCAAAAACCCGGCGGCGCCAGTCTACCGGAACAACCGGCCGAGGGCGGCCAGTGGAAACATCGCAGAGGAGGGCGGGACCGCCATCCTGAACTACCACCTCCTCGAGCACTAGCGCTGTACCGTCAGTTTTGAGCGCGCGGATGTCGGGGTCGTCGGGCTGGTCAGCGGCCATTCCCGAAAAATCTAAACCGAGCTGCACGGGGCACACGAGTACGCGTGAGAGACAGTCAGCCACAGGGTTGGCCTTACCGGCCACATGCTGAATGTCCGTAGTGAACTCAGAGATGGCCGACAAGTGACGCTGCTGACGGGCTGACCAAGGCTCTGTGACCTTTGACATGGCAAACGTCAGGGGTTTGTGGTCAACAAAAGCCGTGAAGGACCGACCTTCCAACAGAAAACGAAAATGGCGTGTTGCAAGATACAGTGCCAACAACTCTCGGTCAAATACACTGTACTTCCGCTCGTTATCTCGCAGTTTACGACTGAAGAACGCAAGGGGCTGCCATACATTCGCCACCCGCTGCTCAACTACAGCGCCCACGGCGACATCAGACGCGTCCGTTGTCAAAGCCACGGGCGCCGCGGAAACAGGGTGGGCGAGGAGAGCAGCCTCTGCGAGCGCGGATTTAGCCCTATGAAAAGCTTGGACTCTCTGAGGAGACCATTCGAGGGATACGCTTGCCTTTTTGTTCCGTAGGGCACCATAAAGAGGCTGCAGGAGGTGGGCAGCGCGAGGAAGGAACCGATTATAAAAATTAATCATGCCCAAAAATTCCTGCAGAGCTTTGACAGTGGAGGGGCGAGGAAAATCTGCCACCACTTGCACTTTTGAAGGCAAAGGGATCGCACCCAGCGACGAAATACGGTGACCTAAAAAATCAATCTCTGACAGCCCAAACTGACATTTAGAAGGATTGACGATCAGGCCGTGCTCGTCAAGACGTGTGAACACCTGTGTTAGGTGTGACTGGTGCTCCTCGGCTGAAGGACTCGCCACCAAAATGTCGTCCAGATAAACAAACACAAAATTGAGGCCGCGCAAAACTGAGTCCATTAATCTCTGAAAAATGTGCTGCCCCCTTCAGGCCAAAAGGCATACGCAGGAACTCAAAAAGCCCAAACGGGGTTATTACTGCGGTCTTGGGCACGTCCTCGGCACGCACCGGCACCTGGTGATAACCACGAACTAAGTCTACCTTCGAGAAAATGGCGGCGCCAGCCAGGCGCGCCGAAAAGTCCTGGATGTGCGGAATAGGGTAGCGGTCGTGCGTTGTGATGTTGTTAAGGCGGCGAAAATCCCCACAAGGCCGCCAGGAACCGTCTGACTTGGGCACCACGTGCAAGGGCGAGGCCCACGGGCTATTAGAACGCCTAACGATGCCTACACGCTCCATAGTAGCAAACTCCTCTTTAGCAATGGTCGATTTAGCCGCGTCAAGACGGTCTACAGAATTGCAATAAAGTTCCAGCAAAAAAATGTCATATATTTATAATTCTTTACTAATGGCATGACGTCTCGCGGGACAAATTGAAGACGCCGGCGGGCAGCACTTGGCCCGAGGGCCGTAGTTTGGACACCCCTGCTATACACCAGTAGCCTGCAGGGGACCGCAGATGGAAATGAGCCTTTGGCTACAATTTGACACATTACATTTTATATGTTCATTAATGTGCATTGTCCCATATAATAAAGATATAATAGGTATAACAAATGGGGACCTCCTATCAGGAGTTTTATTATACATTTATGAACAGGCTTATTGGTGTGTCTAATGGATCAATCATTATTCATTTTTTTATGTTTCTGTGCGGCCCGTTAGCAAATGTGTTGTGAACCGGCACCGCTTCTTTTTTGGAGGCGTTTCCAGATTGCAAATAAAACCATGCCCCACCTTCTACAGAAGTATCATCATTTATCTTTTGGAAATATACACTGTTTCAATATATATCTTGAAGTAGTCACCGCTGCTATTTTTAAAAAGAAACAAATAGATTCACCCAGTCACAATATTAGGTACACCTGTCCACCATCCATCCATCTTCTTCGGCTTATCTAAAGTCGGGTTGCGGGGGCAGCAGCCTAAGCAGAGAAGCCCAGACTTCTTTCTCCCAGCCACTTTATCCCGCTCTTCCCGGGGGATCCCAAGCCGTTCCCAGGACAGCTGGGAAACAAAGGGTCCTAAAAGTTATGTACATGTGATATTTGAGTTTTGAATTTTTATAAATATGCAAACATTTCTACATTTGTTTTTTTTTCTGTCAAGATGGGGTGCTGAGAGTACATTAATGAGAATTAAAATAAACTTTTTGGATTTTGGCAAATGGCTGCAATGAAACAAAGAGTGAATGTAAAGGGGTGTAAATATTTTCCATACCCACTGTATATAAATGTGTGTGTGTATAAGTGTGCGTGTGTATGAATGTGTATATATGTATATAATAATATATGTGTATTTAATATATATATATATATATATATATATATATATATATATATATATATATATATATATATATATATATATATATATATATATATATATATACACTACCGTTCAAAAGTTTGGGTTCACATTGAAATGTCCTTATTTTTGAAGGAAAAGCACTGTACTTTTCAATGAAGATAACTTTAAACTAGTCTTAACTTTAAAGAAATACACTCTATACATTGCCAATGTGGTAAATGACTATTCTAGCTGCAAATGTCTGTTTTTTGGTGCAATATCTACATAGGTGTATAGAGGCCCATTTCCAGCAACTATCACTCCAGTGTTCTAATGGTACAATGTGTTTGCTCATTGGCTCAGAAGGCTAATTGATGATTAGAAAAGCCTTGTGCAATCATGTTCACACATCTGAAAACAGTTTAGCTTGTTACAGAAGCTACAAAACTGACCTTCCTTTGAGCAGATTGAGTTTCTGGAGCATCACATTTGTGGGGTCAATTAAACGCTCAAAATGGCCAGAAAAAGAGAACTTTCATCTGAAACTCGACAGTCTATTCTTGTTCTTAGAAATTAAGGCTATTCCACAAAATTGTTTGGGTGACCCCAAACTTTTGAACGGTAGTGTATATCTGTGTATATATCTATATATATATATATATGTGTGTATATATCTGTGTATATATAAATATGTGTATATATGTACATATATGGATATGCATGTGTATATTTATATACGTGTGTGTGTGTGTGTCATGTTTTGAGCAATGACGGTTTAAAATAAAAAATCCTACACATTTATTGGGGATCCAATAAGTGTTAAAAGTAAGGCTACGTTCACACTGCAGGGTAGGATGTCCAATTTCGATTTTTTTTTCTGTCAAAACTGATCTTCTTATTTTTACCTGTTTTCTGCTCATTTTCTTCTTGTTGTGCAACCGTCTATTTTAGTGAATATTTGTGACGCTTATCGCTTTTTGACGACGTTCTGTGACCGGAGGGCGGGAGCATTTACTTTGAGGATGCATTGCTTATATATACCATTTATTTACCAGATACGAAAGAGGCCTGGTTCGGATTTGAAAAATTCGGAATTGCACTGTTCACATTGACATGAAAAAAGCCGATACAGGTCGCACATGGGCCAAATTATTTAGGGGCGGGGTCCCCACATCTGCGGTCCCCTCCAAGGTATCTCATTGTATCCCACTGGGTTGAGTTTTTTCTTGCCCTGATGTGGGATTTGAGACACTCGTGATTTAGGGCTCTATAAATAAACTGATGGATTGATTGATTGAATAATCGGAATTGACCTGAACAAGACCTAGATCCACTTCAGATCTATCAGTCCATTTTTGATTTTTTTGAGCGATGGCAGTTTGAAAAAAAAAAATCCCACAAAATTATTGGGAATTCAAAAGGGCCCCACTCATCAATGTTAAAAATAAGTCATACATTTTTTATATATTTTTTTTTTTACTTTCAACACTTAAAATCAGTTGTATAAGTTTAATGCCCTTTTTGTCATAGAAAACATTGTTTTTTTGGCAAAGACACAAACACACATGCAATAAATATTTCAAATTTAAATATTGAATGTGATGTAATTAGAGCTTTGAACAAGTCAATAATTCATACTAACATTGATTTTGATTGATCATTATTTTTTGAGCAAGGACAGTTTAAAGAAAACAAAAGGCCTTCATGGCAGCTTTGTGTTATTAGAGTTGACGCTGTAACCTTTTCCCGCTACATTTAACCTGTTTGGTCTTTTATTCCATTTTTTTTTTTAACAGTATTTTTAGAATGTGCCGCAGGCCGTTAAAAACTAGCTGCGGGCCGCACTTTGTACAACACAAGTTAAATACCTACTAGCAAATGTAGCAGCATCTTAAACGCGCATGCAAAGGTAGGTAGAACTGCTGCATCCAGACTACTCACGATGACACTAACGTAGGTTGCCTACAGCCACAGCTAATAATAGATTCCGACGGTTATTTGCTTTATTTTTTCTTTTTTTTTTTAGACCATGCACCTGGCAACTATAGGAGATAATCTAGGACAGGGGTTCTCAAACGGTGGTACGCGTACCCCTGGGGGTACTTGAAGGTATGCCAAGGGGTACGTGAGATTTTTAAAAAATGTCTGTCAAAAAGAACTGTGAAAAGAAATGCAACAATGCAATATTCAGTGTTGACAGCTAGATTTTTTGTGGACATGTTCCATAAATATTGATGTTAAAGATGTATTTTTTTGTGAAGAAATGTTTAGAATTAAGTTCATGAATCCAGATGGATCTCTATTACAATCCCCAAAGAGGGCACTTTAAAGGCCTACTGAAATGACATTTTTTTATTTAAACGGGGATAGCAGATCCATTCTATGTGTCATACTTGATCATTTTGCGATATTGCCATATATTTGCTGAAAGGATTTAGTATAGAACAACGACGATAAAGTTCGCAACTTTTGGTCTCTGATAAAAAAAAAAGTCTTGCCCCTACCGGAAGTAGCATGACGTAGTCAGTTGATCGCCTCCTCATATTTCCCTATTGTTTTCAATGCAGCTAGAGCGATTCGGACCGAGAAAGCGACGATTACCCCATTAATTTGAGCGAGGATGAAAGATTCGTGGATGAGGAACGTTAGAGTGACGGACTAGAATGCAGTGCAAGACATATCTTTTTTCGCTCTGACCGTAACTTAGGTACAAGCTGGCTCATTGGATTCCCCACACTCTTCTTTTTCTATTGTGGATCACAGATTTGTATTTTAAACCACCTCGGATACTATATCTCCACGACAATACATCGACGAAACACTTTAGCTACGGAGCTAACGTGATAGCATCGGGCTTAACTGCATATAGAAACAAAATAAATAAATCCCTGACTGGAAGGATAGACAGAAGATCAACAGTACTATTAAACCAGGGACATGTAACTACACGGTTAATGCTTTCCAGCCTGGCGAAGGTTAACAATGCTGTTGCTAATGACGCCATTGAAGCTAACTTAGCAACCGGACATCACAGAGCTATGCTAAAAACATTAGCTATCCACCTATGCCAGCCAGCCCTCATCTGCTCATCAACACCCGTGCTCACCTGCGTTCCAGCGATCGACGGTGCGACGAAGGACTTCATCCGATCACAGATGCGGTCGGCGAGACGGAGGAAGTTAAGGTGAGTTCGGTGGCTAACGCGTCTGCTATCCATCTCTGTCTTCCTGGTTGTGTTGCTGTAGTCCGCTGCTAATACACCGATCCCACCTACAACTTTCTTCTTTGCAGTCTCCATTGTTCATTAAACAAATTGCAAAAGATTCACCAACACAGATGTCCAGAATACTGTGGAATTATGAGATGAAAACAGAGCTATTTTGTATTGGATTCAATGGGGTACCGATACTTCTGTTTCACTGGCTACGTCACGCGCATACGTCATCATCCAAAGGCGTTTTCAACCGGAAGTTTAGCGGGAAATTTAAAATTGCACTTTATAAGTTAACCCGGCCGTATTGGCATGTGTTGCAATGTTAAGATTTCATCATTGATATATAAACTATCAGACTGCGTGGTCGGTAGTAGTGGGTTTCAGTAGGCCTTTAAGTTGATGATTACTTCTATGTGTAGAAATATGTATTTATAATTGAATCATTTGTTTATTTTTCAACAAGTTTTTAGTTATTTTTATATTTTTTTTTCCAAAGAGTTCAAGAAAGACCACAACAAATGAGCAATGTTTTGCACTGTTATATCAATCAATCAATGTTTATTTATACAGCCCTAAATCACAAGTGTCTCAAAGGGCTGTACAAGCCACACCGACATCCTCAGTACAGAGCCCACATACGGGCAAGAAAAACTCACCCCAGTGGGACGTCAATGTGAATGACTATGAGAAACCTTGGAGAGGGCCGCATATGTGGGTAACCCCCCCCCCTCTAGGGGAGACCGAAAGCAATGGATGTCGAGTGGGTCTGACATAATATTGTGAAAGTCCAACACATCAGCGAAAGTCCAGTCCATAGTGGGGCCAGCAGGAACCATCCCGAGCGGAGACGGGTCAGCAGCGTAGAGTTGTCCCCATCCGATGAACAGGCTAGCGGTCCACCCCGGGTTGGGAGCAGAGTAGAAAAGAAAAGAAAAGAAAAGAAACGGCAAATCAACTGGTCTAAAAAGGGGGTCTATTTAAAGGCTAGAGTATACAAATGAGTTTTAAGATGAGACTTAAATGCTTCTACTGAGGTAGCATCTCTAACTTTTACCGGGAGGGCATTCCATAATATTGGAGCCCGAATAGAAAACGCTCTATAGCCCGCAGACTTTTTTTGGCTCTGGGAATCACTAATAAGCCGGAGTTCTTTGAACGCAGATTTCTTGCCGGGACATATGGTACAATACAATCGGCAAGATAGGCAGGAGCTTGACCGTGTAGTATTTTATACGTAAGTAGTAAAACCTTAAAGTCGCATCTTAAGTGCACAGGAAGCCAGTGCAGGTGAGCCAGTATAGGCGTAATATGATCAAACTTTCTTGTTTTTGTCAAAAGTCTAGCAGCCGCATTTTGTACCATCTGTAATCTTTTAATGCTAGACATAGGGAGGCCCGAAAACAAAACGTTACAGTAATCGAGACGAGATGTAACAAACGCATGGATAATGATCTCAGCATCGCTTGTGGACAAAATGGAACGAATTTTAGCGATATTACGGAGATGAAAGAAGGCCGTTTTAGTAACACTCTTAATGTGTGACTCAAACGAGAGAGTTGGGTCGAAGATAATACCCCGATTCTTTACCGAGTCGCCTTGTTTAATTGTTTGGTTGTCAAATGTTAAGGTGGTATTGTTAAATAGATGTCGGTGTTGAGCAGGACCGATAATCAGCATTTCCGTTTTCTTAGCGTTGAGTTGCAAAAAGTTAGCGGACATCCATTGTTTAATTTCATTAAGACACGCCTCCAGCTGACTACAATCCGGCGTGTTGGTCAGCTTTAGGGGCATGTAGAGTTGGGTGTCATCAGCATAACAGTGAAAGCTAACACTGTATTTGCGTATGATGTCACCCAGCGGCAGCATGTAAATACTAAAGAGTGCAGGGCCAAGAACCGAACCCTGGGGAACTCCGCACGTTACCTTAACATAGTCCGAGGTCACATTGTTATGGGAGACGCACTGCATCCTGTCAGTAAGATAAGAGTTAAACCAAGACAAGGCTAAGTCTGACATCCCAATACGCGTTTTGATGTTTTGATATTATACAATTTAATAAATCAGAAACTGATGACATAGTGCTGTATTTTACTTCTTTATCTCTTTTTTTCCAACCAAAAATGCTTTGCTCTGATTAGGGGGTACTTGAATTAAAAAAAAATTCACAGGGGGTACATCACTGAAAAAAGGTTGAGAACCACTGATCTAGGAGACTATATTCTCACAACTCGATACAGAAACATTAGTCTGAACTAAACACAACTAATGAGTTTGCTCCTTAATGTTCCGACCTGTTTTTGTAAACGCTGTATCCATTATCTGTCATCAGTCGTGAAATGTAAATCATTTGTCATTCGGTAGCGTGTTAGCAATAAAACGATCTATGTGGGGCAAGTATAGCTTAGTTTTATGCGCCTGCACTCAAAGCCTTTTAACAGATACTGGACCTTCGTGAATGTCTGCCGCCTATTTCATGGATCCTTCCACCAGAGACAGCTAAGTGTACCGGGAAATAAATTAGAACAAGTATGAGGAAATGAAGTTGAAATGGAGTAGGGTGGATCCAACAGAAACACTCGGCAAGGATCCATGTATCGCACGAGCAGTCGTTTGCATTTTTGCATCGCAGCCAACTTTTGTAAAAATGACTTTGTTAATGTTGTGTCTTAAAAAAAAAATTAAAAGGAAAGATTCAGATTAGCTCAGCATATTTCTCCAGGCGACTTGTTCTGAAGTTGTTCCGGAAAAACGCTTCATCATCTGGTCTTTGATCTGCACCGTCGTGTTTGGAGACGCTCTAAAAGGGTGAGCGGAATCAGCGTCTTTAGTGCGTTTCTCTCGTCTCACTTTTACAACGCGAGCAGGTCACAGAGGCAACGTTCTCACTGCGGGGTATGAAGCCCGATTGGAATTCCATTTTTTCCTTCTCATTTTTTTTCTTCCATGTAGTCATTTACATTACGTAATTAACCATGGCCCTAGTTTGTGTAGGTCTCAGTCCCATTTCAAGGATTTAACCCGAGTCTTAACCCAATTAATTTGCGCAGGCGACACAAAATGTTGGCTATGGAAGTTTATGGGGTCCTATGGACATTGACGTGCGCCACTTTGATATAATAAGTGGGGTGAACACCACAAGATACATATCAGACTTCTGACCATGGGGATCCCACTTTGGCTATGGGTGCCCAACGGGGGAACTTGAGAAGGTTTGTTATATCCGAAATGTAAAACCTTGTTAAGTTAATTTGACTTTATAGTATTTACATTACAACAGTAGTGTCAGGCTTGGTCAAACGATAGGACTCAGATGCAGAGTAGAGATTAATTCGGCAGGCTTTTATTTTGGAGGCTTCCTTTCACTTGATTTCACTTGATTAGGGCAATTCAATATAGGCTATAACTAAACTAGTCGGCGAAAAAGGTTCCACAAAAGGAGGAAAGCACAAAAACAATAACAAATTAAAGCTGCAAGCAGCGATGGGCGGGACCGACTTTGAGGGCTCATAAAATCCAAACCGGAGCAGTAATTAAAATTATTTCATCAACTTTTAATCCGAAGGGTTCAATCTCTCTCCTGTGCTAATTTGAAGCCGACACGACAAACGCGTTCAGAGGAGATAATGTTTGAAAAAAGGTGACTGTTTTTACACAACTTTTGTTTTGAAGGGGGAATTGCAAACTTCCTGTTGATTTTTGCTGCGGGTTGTCAGTGTATGAAATATAGGTCTAAGTGAGACCTACGTGGAGGTTTTTGTTTCATGTCTCTACGACATTCCTACTGGGAGTTAAGTTAAAGTTAAAGTACCAATGATTGTCACACACACACTAGGTGTGGTGAAATTTGTCCTCTGCATTTGACCCATCCCCTTGTTCACCTCCTGGGAGGTGAGGGGAGCAGTGGGCAGCAGCGGTGCCGCGCCCGGGAATCCTTTTTTGGTGATTTAACCCCCAATTCCAACCCTGATGCTGAGTGCCAAGCAGGGAGGCAATGGGTCCCATTTTTATAGTCTTTGGTATGACTCGGCCGGGGTTTGAACTCACAACCTACCGATCTCAGTTACAGGCCGTTTTGTCTGTGTTTTCTTCCTAGGGGGCGCTAGAGCGCAATTTTGAGTTTTGGGGTTTGGTTTTTTGATTAGATCGCAATTTTCGCCAGTCCTGATGTGTGTGTCCAATTTGGTGAGTTTTGAAGGATGTTAAGGGGGTCAAATTACAGCTCAAAGAGGCGGCGGTATAATAATAAAACGCTAGAAATACAATAGGGTCCTCTGTGCCAAAGGGACTCGGTCCCTAACTATACTTGGCGCCGTATATTCTATGAAATTTATTATAAACGAAAAACGCTCCAACAGGAGGGAGAAAACATGGCTATGAAACTTCTACACTGTCTCTAATCTAAAAAAAAGGTTAACAAAAAATGTCACTCAAAACTTGAGGAAAAGGAAGAACGGTAAGAAAAACTGAAAACTCACCACTTTGGCTGTAAAACTAAATAACACAAAATCACTCTGCTGAGGAGGAGAAAAAGAGAACTCAAAATATCAACGAAGGAATTCAGGATCAAGGTATTCAAACACGAGACGAGGCAAGGCATGGGCAGGAGGCTAGAGAGGCACGGATAAACGAGACAATCTGGCATACAACCAAGGGAGGCGTGGGCTTATAAGACACATAAAGGTAATGGGGAACAGGTGGGAATAATCAGGGATCAGGGATGACGTCAGACTGATGACACAAAAGGAAGGGCAAGTGACCTGAAACGAGAGGAGTTACTTTTCAAACTAAAACATGCAATTCACAAGACAGAAGAAACCAAGACAAGACATCCCTCACCGCGGTGTGACAAGTAGCAACATGGGTAGATTAAATTGCTGGATGCTTTGATTGTCGCTAATGCCACCTTGTGGTAACAAAGTGAATGAATCTGACCTAGGGTCGGGTTGAAAAAAGATCGGAACCGTACTGTTCACACTAACATAAAAATAATCAGATACCCGACACATCTGGGCAAGAACTTTGGGATTGTGAATAGGGGTGGATAAATTCAGTACTAACTCCCGGTACCTGGGAATTAATACCGCAGTTAACGGCACCAGTTTTATGTACCGTATTTTTCGGAGTATAAGTCGCTCCGGAGTATAAGTCGCACCGGCCGAAAATGCATAATACAGAAGGAAAAAACATATATAAGTCGCACTGGAGTATAAGTCACATTTTTTGGGGAAATTTATTTGATAAAACCCAACACCAAGAATAGACATTTGAAAGGCAATTTAAAATAAATAAAGAATAGTGAACAACAGGCTGAATAAGTGTACGTTATATGAGGCATAAATAACTAACTGAGAACGTGCCTGGTATGTTAACGTAACATATTATGGTAAGAGTCATTCAAATAACTATAACATATAGAACATGCTATACGTTTACCAAACAATCTGTCACTCCTAATCGCTAAATCCCATGAAATCTTATACGTCTAGTCTCTTACGTGAATGAGCTAAATAATATTATTTGATATTTTACGGTAATGTGTTAATAATTTCACACATAAGTCGCTCCTGAGTATAAGTCGCACCCCCGGCCAAACTATGAAAAAAACTGAGACTTATAGTCCGAAAAATACGGTACTTTTGTGTGGGTTCATGTGTTGTTAAATAAAATATATTTTTGGACTTTCCATTTTAAACTGAGTTGATTATAACTCGCTGTCTTGTAAGGATATAACTACAAACGGTAATAATAACTGCGGTAAAACTTGCGACTGTTAGTATTACCGTTTTAAATTGAAATGATCGGAAAAACGTGTTTGATAACTGCACTTTGATAAGCTCATGGACGGACTGGCGCTAGCTCGGTAGCGTAAATGCTAACTTAAATACAAGATCATTCACATCTGTCCACATTAAGAATTGACATACTGTGCCCCAATCAAAACTTCTATAAACTCAATACTGTCTGAGCAACTAAGATATTCAATTGCGCACATTGAACATACAAGCTGGGCTCCCTTATAACCGAGTGATCATTCTATACCCGGAGAAAAATGACACGTGTTTGAACTTTGTGACATAAAACACTGTACTTTAATCAAGTGATTATTTGGCATACCACTAGATGGAGCCCGCGTACCAGAATCTCTGGTCTAGCTTTTGTACAACACGGGGACAAAAATCGGTCCGCCACAAATAAGAGTTGGCGCTACCTGCTTGCCTTCGTTCATAAAGACATAGTAGGACAGTCTGTGAATGTAGCTCGTCGTCAAAAATTCCGACTGCTGACATTGAAACTCTTCGCCTTCACAGATGTGCAAGTTACCCATGTCTTGGGCACTAATACACCCCCATACCATCACAGATGCTGGCTTTTCAACTTTGCGCCTACAACAATCCGGATGGTTCTTTTCCACTTTGTATTAGTCCATCTTAGATGAGCTCAGAAAGCCGACAGCGTTTCTGGGTGTTGTTGATAAACGGTTTTCGCCGAGAGTTTTAACTTGCACTTACAGATGTAGCGACCGACTGTAGTTACTGACAGTGGGTTTCTGAAGTGTTCCTGAGCCCATGTGGTGATGTCCTTTACACACTGATGTCGCTTGTTGATGCAGTACAGCCTGAGGGATCGAAGGTCACGGGCTTAGCTGCTTACGTGCAGTGATTTCTCCGGATTCTCTGAACCCTTTGATGATATTACGGACCGTAGATGATGAAATCCCTGAATTCCTTGCAATAGCTGGTTGAGAAAGGTTTTTCTTAAACTGTTCAACAATTTGCTCACGCATTTGTTGACAAAGTGGTGACCCTCGCCCCATCCTTGTTTGTGAATGACTGAGCATTTCATGGAATCTACTTTTATACCCAATCATGGCACCCACCTGTTCCCAATTTGCCTGTTCACCTGTGGGATGTTCCAAATAAGTGTTTGATGAGCATTCCTCAACTTTATCAGTATTTATTGCCACCTTTCCCAACTTCTTTGTCACGTGTTGCTGGCATCAAATTCTAAAGTTAATGATTATTTGCACAAAAAAAAAAAGTTTATCAGTTTGAACATCAAATATGTTGTCTTTGTAGCATATTCAACTGAATATGGGTTGAAAATTATTTGCAAATCATTGTATTCCGTTTATATTTACATCTAACACCATTTCCCAACTCATATGGAAACGGGGTTTGTACAATCCGGGGTGTGGGATATGGAAGGGGGGGGTTAGGTTTGGTTGGTATCAACACTTCAGTCATCAACGTTAGCATGTTGCTAACATTACACTTGCATCATGCTAGGTTATTTTATTTGTTAAAACAACAAAACACAAAATGTTTTAAACTTACATCCCTCACGTCCATAGCAGACTGACCAACAGTTGGCTGGGCTCTCAGGACACATATTGCCGTTATGGAACATCATGAAAAAGTCACTCCTGCATCGTAACGATGTTTCAGCAGAGGCTGTCGCTGTCCCATGAAGAGCCTGTAACTCCAATTTATTGGGATGAATTTGTGTGTGAAAAAGCAACAAAGTTGAGGTGTGTTACAGACTAGCGGGCACAAATCTGTGTTTGAGCTCACCTAGGAGGCGGGTGATAACAATGATTTCCTCTCCAGTAATGGCTGCGCTCGGCTAAGCTGTGCAAATATTTACACTAATTGTTCCCATTGTAATGCCGGAGAAAGGGGGTGGGGGGGGCAAACAAAAAAAAAAATCACTTCTCGGGACTCCGCCGTGGCGCCCATCATCAATTGGGCGTGCACCACGCCCTGATGATTAGACTGAAAGGCGCTAATGGAAAATAAACATTGAAAGTGGCAGCAATTAAAAAAAAAAAAAAAAAGAGTGTTTCCTGTAAAGGCGGATGACATGTTTGCTACTTCCTGCATCAGCTTAGAGGCGGTAATACGTGACCAGACAGACGTCAATGGCTTGACTCGTAACCCAAAGAGCAAAGTGATGAACACAAACAACCTGGGAGTCTACAATAAGATTAAAGACGTTTGATGTTGGACTCCCTTTAAAGCAGTGGTCCCCAACCTTTTTGTAGCTGCGGACCGGTCAACGCTATATATGTATATATTTTTTTTCATTTTTTTTCCATAAAGAAATACAATCATGTGTGCTTACGGACTGTATCCCTGCAGACTGTATTGATATATAATGTATATATTGTGTTTTTTATGTTGATTTAATAATTAAAATATATATATATATATATATATATATATATATATATATATATATATATATATATATATATATATATATATATATATATATATATATATATATATATATATATATATATATATATTATTTTTTAATTTTTAATTTTTAATTTCTTGTGCGGCCCGGTGGTTGGGGACCACTGCTTTAAAGCACAGGTGTCAAACTCAAGGCCCCGGGGGCCAAATCTGGCCCGCCACATTATTTTATGTGGCCCGCGAAAGCCTGGAAATAATATGCGTTAATAAAATGCTTAATCTTTTCTTACTAAATATATTTAATTAAATTAAAAATCATGTACTGCATGTAATTGCATATTCAATATTATCCAAATCAAAATATTATATTATCATGCGTACCAAAAAATGTTTTTGGTTAAAATAAAGATAAATACTGTACTTAAATACCTGCTTGACTTATGATTTCAAAACAAATTATCAATCAAATTGTAGACTGTAAAAATGACAATAGATTTTACGGTTAAAAATTTGGTACTGTTTTTTTTTTCCATATACAGTAAGACACTAAAACAGTGGTTCTGAACCTTGTTGGAGGTACCGAACCCCACCAGTTTCATATGCGCATTCACCGAACCCTTCTTTAGTGAAAAATAATATATATATCTTTTTTTCAAATTCAAGACAAAGTTATATGTTTTTTTACTTGTACACAAAATGAACCGTGCATGAACATCTCCTTGTTCAAAGAACAAAACCAACACAGTGCATGAACTCACAACAAATTACACACCTGCAAATCAGATGGAAAAGTAGAGGGAATATTGTTTGGGGGTATGCATAATACGCCGATAGGGAGAAGTTTTTATTCACACGATGAGTCAGGTGTGTCTTGACCTCCGCGGCGGACGCTCCGCCGAACCCCTAGGGTTCGATCGAACCCAGGTTAAGAACCACTGCACTAAAACATTAAAAAACAAACAAAAAAAACATTAAAACAACAAAATTTTACGGTAAAAAAACAAAAAACAGACAGCTCTGTTGCTTGAATTTTACCGCTAAAAACAGTGGTATAGTTTCTCCCTTCCATTCCATTTATTCATATGCTGTAAAAAAAAAACCCCACTGCTTTTACTGTGAAATTCTGGTGACTGAGCTGCCAGTTTTTAAAGTAAAATGTAAATATTTTTTTTGCGGCTTATTTAGAAAATATATATTGTTAATGTATTATATATATATATATATATATATATATATATATATATATATATATATATATATACATGTATATTCATGTATTACTCATTGTTAAAAGCGGCCCTCCGAGGGCAACTATAACTGCGATGTGGCCCTCAATGAAAACGAGTTTGACACCCCTGCTTTAAAGCGACGTCTGTATCCCGGCCATTTTTCTTTTTTTTCTTTTTCCTGTCGTTAAGAAGTCTGCAAATGTTCCCGTGCGACTCATCACGTCCGTCAAGAGAGTTTATGTCCTGCAACTTTGCTTTTAGTGGAATTGCGCAGCCATTGTTGATGTGGAGGGACTGAGTCTTCGTCTCGATTAAAGATATTGTGAAAGTTTCCCTCGCGGATCCTGATGACAAAAAGGTTATTTACAATTTACTCGGGGAGGCTCCCAGGCCAATATCAGGAAGAAAACAACAACAACACGAGCAGTCCTGCAGCGTGTTTAAGCTGGACTGCCAGCTAACATTTAAATGTCCTTCAACATTGGCATTTTCTTGTGTTTTAGTCATGTTAAACATGGCAGTAGCCTACTAGAAAAAAAAATTATTATTATTATTTTTTTTTTGTCATAAAGATATACAATCATGTGTGCTTACGGACTGTATTCCTGCAGACTGTATTGATTTATATTGATATATAATGTATATATTGTGTTTTTATGTTGATTTAATAAAAAAAAAAATATATATATATATATGTATATATATATTTTTATTTTAAAAAAATTTTTTTTAATTTCTTGTGCGGCCGCGGCCCGGTACCAATCGGTCCACGGACCGGTACCGGGCCACGGCCCGGTGGTTGGGGACCACTGCAGTACAGGCCAAAAGTTTGGACACACTTTCTCCTCATTCAATACGTGTTCTTTATTTTCATGACTATTTACATTGTAGATTGTCACTGAAGGCATCACAACTATAAATAAACACATGTGGAGTTATGTACTTAACAAAAAAAAAGGTGAAATATCTGAAAACATGTTTTATATTCTAGTTTCTTCAAAATAGCCAACCTTTGCTCTGATTACCGCTTTGCACACTCTTGGCATTCTCTCGATGAGCTTCAAGAGGTGTCATAGTTTTGATGCCGTAAGGGACAATCTACAACAGGGGTGGGCAATTAATTTTTACCGGGGGCCGCATGAGCAACCCGAGCACTGCTGGAGGGCCACATCGACAATATTTCAATTAAATTTTGCTCAATATTATTTTTGATATATACCGTAAGATAAATAATAATAATAATAATAATAATAATAATAATAATTAATAATAATAGTAATACTTCAACATAGTGTGTGTAACAGCATTCCATGACTAATATAAATAAATTAACATTAATAATAAATGACAGTAAAATAAGCACACGTATGACTGAGGAGTCATAGTCTAACTTTGTGTGGTGTTTGAGTTGTCCGACTTTTTGTGTGGCCATAAACGCACCAGTGGTTTAGTGCTATGCGTGTTGGTGACAGATGACAAGTTGGTTTTGGCCTGGTTTGTACGGCAGAAAATGACTAGTTTTTCGAGATAGAATTGTTTTACTCATGTTTTTGGTGTGGTTATGGCCGAATATAAACAGTTTTGCTCGATAAAGTGATCGATATAATTCCTGTCCTCGAAGCATCTCGATAGACGTTACAATAATTGAACGGTGTTCAATTGAACGGTGCTTGTTGTCACTGTCACTCAAAGTTGCATTGCAAAATTACATAGAATAAATATGTTTATTTTGTTTAGAATTCAGATGGGATTTGATTTGGTGCGCGGCATATATTTGCTGCGCGCAGCGGACGCTTGAGCAGTGCGCAATTGCGCGGGCGCGCGCACCTTAGAGGGAACGTTGCTTTGCAGTCCATGTCTTGTTGAAAACACGCCATTCGTCATCAACTTTTCTCTTTTTAGCGTCTCGGGTGTAAACCGTGCATCACTTGTCGCTGCATGTGCACCTTCACTTGCAGGTTACACATGGACACACGCCCATAAATAATACTTTTCAAAATAAAAGCAGCACAGTTGTATTGCGCGCACGACATAGATGTTTTTTCAACTTTATTTTGTAATTTGCGATTGCAGCTGTTCACATTCACTCCCAATCACGCACACGCATACGTCCACACGGAAGTAATACAAATAACGATTTTCAAAACAAAAGCAGCACCGTTGTATTGCACACTCGACATAGATACTTTTTTAAATTTATTTTGTAATTTATAATTGGCCTCACGCGGGCCGGACAGGGACGCACAAAGGGCCGGATGCGACCCGCGGGCCGCAGAATACCCAGGTCTGATCTACAATGTAAATAGTCATGAAAATAAAGAAAAACGCATTGAAATGAAAAGGTGTGTCCAAACTTTTGGCCTGTACTATATGTATGTATATATATATATATATATTTATATATATATATATATTTATATATATATATATATATAAATATATATATATATATATATATATATATATATATATATACATATATATATATATATATATATATATATATATATATATTTATATATATATATATTTATATATATATATATATATATATATATATATATATATATATTTATATATATATATATATATATATATATATATATATTTATATATATATATATATATATTTATATATATATATATATATATATATATATATATATATATATATATATATATATATATATGTATATATATATATATATATATATATATGTATATATGTATATATATATATATATATGTATATATATATATATATATATATATATATGTATATATATATATATATATATATATATATATATATATATATATATATATATATATATGTATATATATATATATATATATATATATATATATATATATATATATATATATATATATATATATGTATATATGTATATATATATATATATATATGTATATATATATATATATATATATATATATATGTATATATATATATATATATATATATATATATATATATATATATATATATGTATATATATATATATATATATATATATATATGTATATATATATATATATATATATGTATATATATATATATATATATATATGTATATATATATATATATATATATATATATATATATATATATATATATATATATATATATATATATATATATATATATATATATAAGTTACTTTACATGCAAGTTATTTTAGCCCAAAGCGGCCCCAGGGCAAAAAGCAGACACTATAAAGTCAACCAACAGCACAGTATTGGAGAAAAAAAAGCTGGCCCTTGCAGAACTGTAAAAAGGCAGAGAAAAAAATGATTTTTGATGTATAGAGCAGTGATTCTCAAACTGTGGGCTCCTTCTAGTGGTACACCAAAGAATCCATTGATTAAAGTACAGTGTTTTATTTCCCTATATCCAAAAACAGTGTTACTGTTAAAAATGTGTGTAATGTTACAGTGGCCAAATATATTCAGTAAACCTGTTAAATAAAACCTCTACCTTGTTTTTAATGAATACTTAAGCCTACTACGCTACTGTATTTTAATGTTGGTCTTTGTGGTGGTACTTGGAGAGACGCATTTTTTTCTGAGGTGGCACTTAAAAATGAAACTATGATAACCACTGGTATAGAGGGTGAAAATATCATACAATTACGATTATAATGATACGCCTGGCAACGCCGGCCCAAGTCCTCCACTATGAAGCTTTTGGAGTTATGTTGATATCATAATTGGTTTGAAGGTTGCCCAGGATAGTAAAATGTATATTTAAAATATCATGCCCACAGTATAAAATGTATTAAACTCTCCTTCCCGCGATCGCCTTCAGCGAGGCCTGAGGGGGATTCTCTGGGAAGCTGGCGAGATTGCATCACACCAGGAAGTAAAACTGCCGCCAACTTTATGAAATTATTTACACCCCCCACCCCCAAAAAAAGACTTGCAGTGATGGATTTGACTCGCCGTGTTTTCCTGATTTAATGCGACTTCCCTGACATCCACTTCCAAATCCTGAATGTATTCCAGTCTTTGAATAGCACAACTTTGCATGTCAGCCATCTTGTCTATTAGTATTCATCATCGCACGGTGACACACACCTAAAGTGAAAGATTAGACCGTGGGCTGGCTGTTACTAAGAACCATTAACGTGATTTTTTTTTTTTGTTGTTGCATTGATTAATGCGACCCTGGAGGTCTTTGACTGTGAGCGATGGCGCTTGTCATCGCTCTGACATGTGGAGATGCAGCAGATATCTTGCGCCCAACACGGAGATGGGAGAACACGTTTGCACTGAAAATGCAATGTCATGCAGCCGGGTTGCATCCGCGTTGTTGTTTGTCGTCTCTGAAATGTGTAACTTCCACAAAACAAATAGACTATAAACAAACGTCCACTGCAGCGGACGCTGGTCCCCACAAGGTCATGTTTGTGTGTGATCACAACTGCAACAAACTGCAGCACTCAACTTAGAGCAGGGGTGTCCAAACTTTTTCCACTGAGGGCCGTACATGGAAAAATTTAAGCATGCGGGGGCCATTTTGATATTTTTCATTTTCAAACCTTAACAAAATATATGGATTTTTTTTTTAACCTTTAGGGCTCCCGGGGACTATAAAGGGTCTCAGTCATTAAACTGTTAAAAATAAGTCAAATTATTATTATTATTTTTTTATTTAACGCTTACAGTAAATCTCTATATCAACTTGAGGTTGATATAAAGTAAAAAAAAAAAAAAGGTTTTCTGTCAAAGACAACTTTGTTTTTTATAGTAAAACTGAAATATGCAGTATTTAGTAATTAGAGCTTTAAAAGATAAATAATGCAGGACACCATTGATTTTAATTATTTAATATTTTTGAGTAATCACAGTGAAAAGTTAAATAAAATCCTACTAAATATATTTGGGATCTAAAAGGTCCCCCACTCATAAAGTGATACATTTTTATTAGTTTTTTTTTAAACTTTTAACACTTAAATTACGAGATCAACTTCAGATATATCTGTCGATTTTACGTTTGAACTATTATTTTGTTTGTTTTATGCTCTTTTGTCGAATAAAACTTTGATGTTTTTATATGGCAACCACACAATATGTGCAATATTTTTTTTCACATAAAACATTTTAAAGTGGTATTTTTTAACTAATAATTCATTATAACATAGATTTTTAGTCTTTTTTTTTTTAAGCAATGGCAAAAAATAAATAAATAAACAAAGAAAAAAGAAAAAAAACAGCCTGCATGGCAGCTTTATGTCAACATTGCAACTTTTTCTTGTTAGATTTCACGTCATTCCACTTTTTTAAAATGTTTTTTTAAATTTTTGCAATATTATCAATTTTGCAATTTTTGCAGAATGTGTGGCGGGCCGCGGGCCGCAAATGGCCCCCGGGCCGCACTTTGGACACCCCTAACTTAGAGGGTAACTTCACTTTTTTGGGGGGGAATTTTGCTGATTATTCACAATCAAACATATGTTTTTTTCTTGTTTTAATGCATTCTAATTTTTAGATAAACGCTCACATAAGTCAGCAACAATGGAGCCGATAAAGCACTCTAAAAACATCCAACGTTTTTTATACACACTGCAAGTATTTATGTAATGTATCAGACACGTTCACAGTAACATGTGATATTGACATATTTTGATCATTTTAGCAACAGTAGCATAGCTTTGTGTGTGTTTGTTATGCGGGATTAATTTGTGGCATATTAAATATAAGCCTGGTTGTGTTGTGGCTAATAGAGTATACATATGTCTTGTGTTTATTTACTGTTTTAGTCATTCCTAGCTGAATATCAGGTCCCACCCGCCTCTCACAGCATCTTCCCTATCTGAATTGCTTCCACTGCCTTCTAGTCCTTCACTCTCACTTTCCTCATCCACGAATCTTTCATCCTCGCTCAAATTAATGGGGAAATCGTCGCTTTCTCAGTCCGAATCGCTCTCGCTGCTGGTGGCCATGATTGTAAACAATGTGCAGATGTGAGAAGCTCCACAACCTGTGACGTCACGCGCATATCGTCTGCTACTTCCGGTACAGGCAAGGCTTTTTTATCAGCGACCAAAAGTTGCAAACATTATCGTCGATGTTCTCTACTAAATCCTTTCAGCAAAAATATGGCAATATCGCAAAATGATCAAGTATGACACATAGAATGGACCTGCTATCCCCGTTTAAATAAGAAAATCGCATTTCAGTAGACCTTTAAGGAGGCCCTCAACGTTAGCATGTTGCTAACATTACACTTAAATTTGAACAGTAACATCATGCTGATATGTCACATACAACAAAGTAACATTATGATTGGGACAGCAGGCCATCAACGCTAGCATCTCGCTAACATTACACTTACATTTTAACAACATCATTATGCTAATATATCACATAAAACAGACAAATGTTAGCAACAGTAGCGTAGTTATGTGAGCTACATGCTAAATTACAATCACATTTTAAAACAGCAACATCATGGAAACACATGACATACAACAACTTAACATTGAAGAGTGGGACAGAAAGACACATTTTAGCAACAGCGCTAAAATGAGCTTTGCGCGTGCTATCAGTTTTGCACGTGTTTTAGTACACGCAAACCTTCAGTAAATCAGGTCCCAAGTACCATGAATTGATTAACGTGGACCCCGACTTAAACAAGTTGAAAAACGTATTCGGGTGTTACCATTTAGTGGTCAATTGTACGGAATATGTACTGAACTGTGCAATCTATTAATAAAAGTTTCAATCAATGTTGCAGTATTGTTAAAGGCTAAACACAAAATACAAACTAAGAACATAATAAAACAATCACTTACTGTACAATGTCTGGTCTCACTGGGATGACAACTGTTTGGATTGTCATATCCTCCCGTTTTGATGAGGAATGAATCATAATCCTCTCAAAGGGTTAAAAGGAGGTGGCGCGAAAGAGCGTCTTTTTGTGTCTTTCTCGCCATCTCCGGGTTTTAGATTAACCTCTTAAAGGCCTACTGAAACCCACTACTACCGACCACGCAGTCTGATAGTTTATATATCAATGATGAAATCTTAACATTGCAACACATGCCAATACGGCCGGGTTAACTTATAAAGTGCAATTTTAAATTTCCCGCTAAACTTCCGGTTGAAAACGTCTAGATATGATGACGTATGCGCGTGACGTTAATCGTTGAAACGGAAGTATTCGGACGCCATTGAATCCAATACAAAAAGCTCTGTTTTTATCGCAAAATTCCACAGTATTCTGGACATCTGTGTTGGTGAATCTTTTGCAATTTGTTTAATGAACAATGAAGACTGCAAAGAAGAAAGTTGTAGGTGGGATCGGTGTATTAGCGGCTGGCTGCAGCAACACAAACAGGAGGACTTTGAGGTGGATAGCAGACGCGCTATCCGATGCTAGCCGCCGACTGCATCGGTGATCGGGTGAAGTCCTTCGTCGCATCGTCGATCGCTGGAACGCAGGTGAGCACGGGTGTTGATGAGCAGATGAGGGCTGGCTGGCGTAGGTAGATAGCTAATGTTTTTAGCATAGCTCTGTGAGGTCCCGTTGCTAAGTTAGCTTCAATGGCGTCGTTAGCAACAGCATTGTTAACCTTCGCCAGGCTGGAAAGCATTAACCGTGTAGTTACATGTCCATGGTTTAATAGTATTGTTGATTTTCTGTCTATCCTTCCAGTCAGGGGCTTATTTCTTTTGTTTCTATCTGCAGTTAAGCCCGATGCTATCACGTTAGCTCCTTAGCTAAAGTGCTTCGCCGATGTATTGTCGTGGAGATAAAAGTCACTGTGAATGTCCATTTCGCGTTCTCGACTCTCATTTTCAAGAGGATATAGTATCCGAGGTGGTTTAAAATACAAATCCGTGATCCACAATAGAAAAAGGAGAGAGTGTGGAATCCAATGAGCCAGCTTGTACCTAAGTTACGGTCAGAGCGAAAAAAGATATGTCTTGCACTGCATTCTAGTCCTTCACTCTAACGTTCCTCATCCACAAATCTTTCATCCTCGCTCAAATTAATGGGATAATCGTCGCTTTCTCAGTCCGAATCACTCTAGCCGCATTGAAAACAATAGGAAAATGTGAGGAGCCTTTCAACTGACTACGTCACGCTACTTCCGGTAGGGGCAAGGCTTTTTTTTATCAGAGACCAAAAGTTGCTATCTCTATCGTCGTCGTTCTCTACTAAATCCTTTCAGCAAAAATATGGCAATATCGCGAAATGATCAAGTATGACACATAGAATGGATCTGCTATCCCCGTTTAAATTTTAAAAAATCATTTCCGTAGGCCTTTAAGGCCCAAGCTGTTTTTTTTACATGCTTTTATGCTCCGTGTGACATCACAAGAAATCAGTCACGTAGCTCGGTCATTAAGCGCAGATAGCGAAAGCAGGAAAAAAATGGACGGGAAAAAGTGCTCCAAGGTGTAATAAAGTTCAAAACAAAAGGTATAATCCAATGAATAGCTTTACTGGGAGATTTGAGCAGACTACAAACACATGACGAACACTTTTACGACCAACCGGAAACATAGCAACCAGGCTAGCAACGCACCTCCTTTACGGCAGCTGTCGCAACGTTCTTATAGCAACCGCAGCACATACATATATATACAACATATATGACATGATCTCCCTTTTTCAACTTTTGTTTTTCTTTCCTTGTAAACAAAACAAAATCACACTGTAAATGTGTTGTCTGTCTAATTATAAATCATGCAGACGAGGCGTGTTGGCTGAGTTCTTGACGTTTACTTTCACGGGTGACGACATGCAACAACACTTTTCGGGGCTACCGCGCATGCTCGTCACTCCCGTTGCATGCTGGGTAGTGTAGTTGTTATATTCCCTAGCTCATAACATCTTTCCCCCTATAAAGAAATAATGTTAACTCAATAAAGTGTATTTCTTTTTTTAGCTTTAACTTTTCATTTTTTAGCATTGTAACCACATTTGCAAACAACTTTTCTATTCATAGAATTTTCTTTCAATAAAGAAATAAAGTGCAAAAATGTCAAAGCATCATAACAAACAGTTATGTCAAATAGCAGCAGGAGTGCACTTTTTGGAGAGCTGTATTATTTCCAGTTTTGTGCCCAAGGGACTGATTTTATTTAACACTATATTATTATTTATACACCTATAGTGATCACAGAGACAGGTTGTTTTTGTGTTACCTTATATATTTGTTTTTCTGAAAAATCCCACTTAATATACTTTGGGTAACAACAGTCAATATTTTTTTTTTTTTTTTTTTTAGGGGGGCAACAGTCAATATTTATTTATTTTTTAGATTAAATTGTTTTCTTATATAATAAAAGTGAGCTTTTGTTAAACCAAATATTGTGTGTTTTTTTCCATATACAACAACCTATCTGGACTCGATAAGAGAATCGATAAGGAATCGGTTCGATAAGAGGATTCGATAATAGACTCGAACTCGATAATTTCTTATCAAACATCATCCCTAGTCACCATCAGCTGCCTCTCCAGTCTGTTCTTCCTCAGCACCCTCAGGAAGTGGAGTCTCCGCTGGGCCTTATACTTTTTTTTTCCAAATTCCATTGTATGTTATACTCTTCTGACACCACCAGATGGCAGTATAAGTGTCCACATAAGCGGCCATAAGACCCCAATTCAGTAGTGTACACAATTTTGGAAATAAGAGCTAAAAAGTGCTGTCCACACATGTGGCCATTAAGCCTTTAGAGGTTTTAATGTCAAAAGTTGACCAACTTTTGGTTTATGATCACATCCTTCTACTATCTAAGTGAGAGGCATGATTTATAATCTAAAATGATCGTTCACCAATTTAGAGGCGATACAGCAGCTCACCGGCACAATATGTAAATATAGCAGCATGAGCTGGTTTGTGCTCTGTGATCACGGCACAGCTAAATGTTGTCCCTCTGCGTTAGCGCTTATAATAACAATATCGCTAATACTTGGTTAATATTCAGGTCACAACATGTACTGTAGATTCCGGACTATAAACCGCTACTTTTGTCTTACACTATGCACCATGTGGCTTATAAGACGGTGCGGCTAATTTATGCATTTTTTCCCCCTATAACAACAGCCATAATAAAAAGAGTTTAAAAGAAAATAAACAGCAAATACACCTAAAAAATGTTTTATTGTTTGTGCTATGGTGCCATTTTATGGACGAGTTGGCTCACTCCAGGTGTCCTGCCATTTACGGGAAGCGCTTTTTTAAAAAAATGTTTACATTTTTCGTCTTTCAGCCGTACATAGCGTTTCTACTCGTATGGATTTTTCATTCATCAATCCAAGCAAAGTCTGTAAGTTTTACAGTTTAACTAAAACAATTCATACTTACTTAAACCGTCCCATGTGTCTGTAGGAGTGTATCCATGCATATTTGTACGTGCCGTCGTTAGCATGAGCTAATATGCTAACACGTTTACGAGTGTCTGTTTCTGTATTATTAACTTACAATGTGAGTCTTTTTGTATTGTTTCAGTTTCGTAAATTCACCAAAACGTCACTGTGGAGTTATCGAGTCTGTTTAGCTGATTGGAGAGCTAGCTTCCGCAGCTAGTGGGTCCATGACGATGACTTCTGTTTTGTTTTATTAGCCGTTTTACTGCCCTGTTACAGACACTGTTTGGAAACAATTAAGGTATGTAAATAAACATTTACATAATTTCACAACGAATATCATACAAACCCCGTTTCCATATGAGTTGGGAAATTGTGTTAGATGTAAATATAAATGGAATACAATGATTTACAAATCATTTTCAACCCATATTCAGTTGAATATGCTACAAAGACAACATATTTGATGTTCAAACTGATAATTTTTTTTTTTGCAAATAATCATTAACTTTAGAATTTGATGCCAGCAACACGTGACAAAGAAGTTGGGAAAGGTGGCAATAAATACTGATAAAGTTGACTAATGCTCATCAAACACTTATTTGGAACATCCCACAGGTGAACAGGCAAATTGGGAACAGGTGGGTGCCATGATTGGGTATAAAAGTAGATTCCATGAAATGCTCAGTCATTCACAAACAAGGATGGGGCGAGGGTCACCACTTTGTCAACAAATGTGCGAGCAAATTGTTGAACAGTTTAAGAAAAACCTTTCTCAACCAGCTATTGCAAGGAATTCAGGGATTTCACCATCTTCGGTCCGAGAATCTGGAGAAATCACTGCACGTGAGCAGCTAAGCCCGTGACCTTCGATCCCTCAGGCTGTACTGCATCAACAAGCGACATCAGTGTGTAAAGGATATCACCACATGGGCTCAGGAACACTTCAGAAACCCACTGTCAGTAACTACAGTTGGTCGCTACATCTGTAAGTGCAAGTTAAAACTCTACCATGCAAAGCCAAAGCCATTTATCAACAACACCCAGAAACGCCGTCAGCTTCGCTGGGCCTCAGCTCATCTAAGATGGACCGATACAAAGCGGAAAAGTGTTCTGTGGTCTGACGAGTCCATATTTCAAATTTATTTTG
>NC_084735.1:76291797-76381797 GCF_033978785.1 Entelurus aequoreus
ATCAAGTGGCAAAGCATCAGTTGCATATTTCAGATTAATCACTTGAAATTAATTTGTCTTTTTAATCACACAAGTGTTAAGGTGGTCATCAAAATACTTAACAGTGATAACTCTCAACAAAATGAACACCTCATCACGGTCAGAAAAGGGAACAATATACACTGTCTCTCCAAAGATATGTTCGTTGTCCAGATCACATTTTAAGGAAACCACACAACCAGGTCTGTAGCAATGACCAAATATCGACACACAACTGACCACACTTATCATACTCAAAATGTTTAAATTATGTCCACAGGCTGCCATTGTTTCATAAACAGCCAAGGTTACAAACCCAATACAGCTTGAAGAGTTGGTCCAGACTGCAGGTGAGGCCCTCTTCCTGGAGTGGAATGACTGCGTAGTCATTGGCAGCCACGATGACATATTGTGTTGATGTTGTGCTGGGATGTCCAATCCTCACCAGACGAGGTTGCATCACTGGAGCAGGGTCAGGGGTTTGTAGGAGGTCATGGAAGCTTGTTCCTGGCTAAAACACAGTGTATGCAACACATTTTATTACATCATGCACACAGATGATCTTTACAAGTAATGAATAATTTACTTATTAAGATATCTCACTTGTTTTATATTCTTATCACAAATTAAGATATTCTTACTTGTTTAATGTCCAACATCGTCAAGACTTGGTCCTGGGGGTTTGTTTTTTCGGAAGGCAACGGAAAGTTGGCGCGGGCAAGACGTGAATTTATATACATGATTTAATATTAACACTCAAAAAAGAATAAACAAAAGGCGCGCACAATGGCGGAAGTACAAAAACTTGACTATGAAAACAAAAAACTATGAACAATAACAAAAACTTACTTGGCGATGGCATGAAGAATAAACTATAATAAACAATCTCGTGGGTAACAGTAGCATGGATGAAATGATAGAGGAGCATGAATGTGATGTCGCCAGGAAGACCAACAGAAAAAGACAGATTTAAATAGTGACATGATCAGTGAAAACAGGTGCATGACTCAAAGCGTGAAACAGGTGTGTGGCATGACAGGTGAAAACTAATGGGTTGGCAAGGTAACAAACAAACAAGGAAGTGCACAACCAGGAACTAAAAAGAGTCCAAAAAATAAACAGCACATGGCCAAAACAAAAACATGATCAACAGACATGACAAACATGTAGGACAGAGCTGATTTGATGCTGCATTTTGTCCATCCCTTAGATCTTCTTGACACAGTAGGGGGCAAATAATGTGTGAGCATCTTCAGTGCTCTATAGCACTTAGATTCCGTAGAAATAGAAAAATATACACACTTTGTATAACTGACATGTGAGACTGTAAGGTTAATTGTGTGTCAACTTGGGGAGTCTTCTATGCACCGAAGATAACACAAAAAGGCATGATAATCCTCCATAAATAAACTAAACATTACCAGCACTCTCAGCTTCTGGTGGTTCATCTTTTCCATCAAGAGCAGCCAGCTTCAACAACTTTGGGACCATGGTTGGGTCCCATTTGCGTAGAAAGATGTCTGTCTTGTTTGGAAACATCTTCTCAAACTCTCTTTTAAGTTTTACCAACAGGACAACACAAGGGTGATTAGATAAGGTTACTGTATATGCAAATCCATTTGAGAGTGCAGGTGGTGATTACATTTACTGATTTACCAGATATGGTATATCAATGAAACGAGGGTAGTTCTCAACAATCTCTGCCAGAGTAGGTGACTGATTAGATATCCAGTATCTTCGGTGGAAGTCGGTTTTGTCCATACTAGGGATGTCCCGATGCAGGTGTTTGCACTTCCGATCCGATACCGATATTGTTTTTGCACTTCCGATCCGATACCTATACTGGCCGATACTGGCCCGAGCATGTATTAAAGTTTAAAATTATTTAGCCTACTTAGCTGTCAGATTCATGTTGAAAAGGGTTTTAGTACTCTTGATAACAACTAGCCAGCTGAATTAGGTGAGTTTGAATAATACACAATGGAGATGTTGACGTGCGGAGTTTCAAACACTCTTCATTTTCTAGCAGGGGACTTTTCCAATGATGCTACATATTAGCAGTAATGCTACTTTTTATATCAACGCTTTTGCCCCACACTTGACAAATTACGGTTGTCTGTTTGACATATTCCCACTTGAAGCCAAACCACCGCCAGACGATGGACCCCCCTGCTGTTTTTCTTGGGAATTAATTAATTCTTCCTTCATTATTACCGCTCACACGGCTACGCTAGCATCACAGCTAACGTTAGCCATGCTGCTACCTCTCTGCTGGGAGAGTGCGTATACATATATGACGTATGACGTGACAGTATGTGACGTGTGTAAGAAGGTGTGCTTGCTGTCTGTGAGAAGCAGACACAAGAAGGAGTGGAAAGAGCCTGTCGTGTAATGCCAGCAGCTAAAAGCAACTGCGTGGGAACGTATACTCGAATATCACGATATAGGCATTTTCTATATCGCACTGAGACAGCTGACATTTTTACCGGTAACTTTTAATTCACATGGAAGTCTTAACGGTTAGGACACAGACCTGTGGATGTGTTGAAGGTGTGCTAGAAAATGCGGAACGGAAATTAGGGAGCAGCAGAAAAGTGGAATGTATTATTTAATTTGGTGCGCTGGAAAACACAGACCAGTTTTTTTTTTTAAACTGGATCTGGATCGGCATTTTCCCATGCCTTGCCGATACGCATTTTTTGGCAAATATCGGCGGCCGATCCGATCCAAATATCGGATCGGGACATCCCTAGTCCATACCCATCTTGATCGAAGAAAGGTTCAGCCTTTTGATCACAGTTATCTATTCTTGGACAGACTCATCACTTTCTGTCACTTCTTTAAGTCGAACAGTGACTTCAGATGAGCCACCCCTTCTGCAATAACGCCGCCGATCATCCCTTAGTTTTCGGCGGATAATCCTCAGCTTATCTTCCAGAAAGCCAGTGTGGCATGTTGGATCATAGAAGTGTTCCTTTACAACACAGAGTACAAGTACGACGCAAATAAAACAGTGATCTAATGAGCTACTATCAGAATCAATCGACGTAATGTGTGTTTCTCACTCTTAACAACATTCCCTTACATATCCTTCATTTTCGTCCTCCATTTTGATGTTAAGTGATGGGTAAAGTGTCACAATAGTTTTGACGAGAAGTTTTTTGTCGCACTTATTGGATAACTGAGGAAAAACATACTGAACAAGAACAAGGACATATTAACATTGGGCATAACATTAGACCTCCTGTAGTTCAAAATAAAAGTGACAAATGTCTACTTACAATCCTATTTTTTCAACAAGGAAACTGACGGCAGTTGTTACCAGTACCCTTCTTCATTTTTCTGTAAGGGTCCCATTCTCCTCGTAGAATGCAAAAATCCTGGGATCTTTTTGTTGGAGGTGAGTCTTCACACTCTCAGGATCAAGATCACTGGCTGCTGTTGAAATCTGAAGGAACAGTCCATATATACACTACCGTTCAAAAGTTTGGGGTCACCCAAACAATTTTGTGGAATAGCCTTCATTTCAAGAATAGACTGTCGAGTTTCAGATGAAAGTTCTCTTTTTCTGGCCATTTTGAGCGTTTAATTGACCCCGCAAATGTGATGCTCCAGAAACTCAATCTGCTCAAAGGAAGGTCAGTTTTGTAGCTTCTGTAACGAGCTAAACTGTTTTCAGATGTGTGAACATGATTGCACAAGGGTTTTGTAATCATCAATTAGCCTTCTGAGCCAATGAGCAAACACATTGTACCATTAGAACACTGGAGTGATAGTTGCTGGAAATGGGCCTCTATACACCTATGTAGATATTGCACCAAAAACCAGACATTTGCAGCTAGAATAGTCATTTACCAAATTAGCAATGTATAGAGTGTATTTCTTTAAAGTTAAGACTAGTTTAAAGTTATCTTCATTGAAAAGTACAGTGCTTTTCCTTCAAATATAAGGACATTTCAATGTGACTCCAAACTTTTGAACGGTAGTGTACAGTATTTTATTTTAACTAGTATACTGCTGTAGAGATATTACCACTTAATCTAAGCACTGGGATAATAATACTACACATAAAAGGCACATAGGGTCACTAAACAGAATATTATGTTTAATGACCTTCCATAAATTAACAGACATGAGTAAATGAACAAACATACCTGCTGTACTTCCATTTCCTGTGTGGTGACAGCAGTGGCACTGACATCACAAACATCTGATTGAATGGACTTGAATAGAATTTGGAATGTATCCATGTTTTCAACATTGCAGTTCACATCAGTGTCAATGTATTTATTAAAATCTGAGCAGAACTTCAGAATTCTGGTCATTTCTGCTTTGCACGACAGTGCATATATACACGCCTCAGTAATGTCCTTGACATTACCAAGAGCGTAAGTCTTCTTGGAAATGTCTCTGCCATCCAGGAGGACTGTTGTGAGAGGTCTGGGAGAAGCCATTCTTCTACATGTGCATAAACAAAAATGTACAGAGAATTAACAATAACACAACAAATTCGATACAACTCCAAGTTGACAACAGAAGGACTTAGGCACTAACAGAAATTATAATACACATACAGTAGTTAGAACAAGCTAAATTTTAAGACATTTTGAACCACTATGAACCATTGTTAGTCCAGTGCAAATATGTTTACATGTCATGAGATGAACTCACCATAGGTGACTTGATTTCTGAGGCAACATTGATTATGACTGGAAATGGCCTTTAATACCTATGCAACATATGGACAGATTAAAAACTTAAAAAAGGGAATTTAAAATTGAGATGATAACATACCCAAAAGAAACCATGAATAGTTTTAAAGTCAACCAGTGCAGTTTTGTCAAACAGTTTAATTGATACTGTGGATACCTTCTTACCTCAATAATGTAACTAACTTGTGGAAACAAACCTGCAAAATAAAAAGCCAAAATGAATTTAGTCATTAACCAACATTATGTACACACAGCATAACCAGGCTACTATTTGAGTGAGCCCTAAAAAATAATAATAACCGAGGTTGAGTATAGTTAGCAATATGGCTAGCTGTTCATCAGCAGTTCATTTGCACATGCACAACTTTACATCTTGTCAGTAGGTTACAGTCACAAATTCCCAGCAAAACTACCACTATTACACACTTTAAGATACAACAATGTGCAAGTAGACTGGAATATGCTTACCTTCATTAAGAAATTTGGACGGATACAGTCGCAGAGGTCCGGCAATGTATATAGAAATATATAATGTATATAGAAAAGGCGGGACATTTTTTTATTTTTTTTTATCAAACTCTATGGCAACCCAGCTGATTGGTCAAAGCTCATGACACAATGTTGTGTAGAATGTCTGTGTAACTTTCCCCTCAGGAAAATCCTGTGACTTAACACATTTGTTGAAATCCTCATTACACAAAACGTGTTGATTTCCAACACATTCGTTTTAAGAGTGCAGCCATGTCTTAAAGCACCTCTTCCTGAGGGCGTTTCAGTGTTATAACTTCACCTTTATCTTTAGTTTTTAAGCCAAAATGCGTCCGTTCTCCCTTTTTTGTCTACACACTGTCTGCTTGTAAGTCCGCAGGCGCAGGGGGGTAAACCAAAAATTATTCATTAGTATCACGGTACTATACTACCGGTATTCGAACGATTCCGATTCCGATTCCAATTCTTTGTTTCGATTCCGATTCCTGACGATTCTCGATTCCGATTCTTTTAAGAGGCAGGGTCAAAAAAAAGTTTAGGATATTTTAAATGAGCTAGCTAACCTACAGTCTTTCTGAATGAAATAGTCTGACATTCTCCATCAAATTTTAATTCTATTAACTTTTTATGAACTTTACTATAAATTCCTCACAGGGCTGTTTTCAACTAGAATATAAATATCAAATCTATGAACTTGAAAATAAATATTATAAATTATGAATACATTTTCCCAGGGGTACACTTTCCTCAAGAGAGCTTTATTTTTGAAAACCTCATGAAAACACATTTACACACACAAGTGTATGATGCTGCAGGAAACCTCATGAAAACACATTTACACACACAAGTGTATGATGCTGCAGGAAACCTAATGAAAACACATTTACACACACAAGTGTATGATGCTGCAGGAAACCTAATGAAAACACATTTACACACACAAGTGTATGATGCTGCAGGAAACCTCATGAAAACACATTTACACACACAAGTGTATGATGCTGCAGGAAACCTCATGAAAACACATTTACACACACAAGTGTATGATGCTGCAGGTACTTAAAAATGTTACCGTGCTCCCACTGATGGGCTAACCTGGTGCAGAAAAGCAAATAAACAATAAGAAACAACTTGCAAAACCCAGTCCAGATTAGCAGCAGGTACAGTATAAAATCAGAGACAGTTCTTGTTTAGGAAAATGACCATATCCGCCTTCTCGGGCAGGATGCGTGAGCGTTCTGGACAGATAGTGTCTCCTGCTGTGGAAAATACACGTTCACTGGGTGTGGAAGAAGCTTGAACGCATAAATAGGAGAAAGCGAGATCTGACAGCAAAGGATAAGTCTTTTGTTGGTTCCACCGGACCATCACCATGCAGCAGGGTCGTCAGACATAAGTATCGGTGGAACGTCCTGGTACATCTGCAGCTCTCTCTCCACTCGTTTCTTGATGGACATGGAGCTCTGTTATTTCGCGGTTATTTCTTTTTTTTTTTGTAAAGTAAAGCCACACTTTCGACCGCCGACGCCCGCTATCCATGCTTGAGCTTGACTGACTCGCTCGGCTATGCTAACACTTCCGGGGGTGGGCGCTTCTTCGTTGGTGCTCAGCGGCTTCTTCTTCCGGTTCGGCGGACATATTTTTTTATTTTTTTTCCGGTCAGCGGACTGGGTATCGAAAATAGGAATCGAAATTTAAACTTTTGAACGATTCCGGGAGAATCGGAAAGTTAGTCCCGGTTCCAATCGATACTCGATACTCGATACCCAACTCTATTCACAACACAACTGATGGTCCCAACCCCATTGATAAAGCAAGAAATTCCACTAATCATCCCTGATAAGGCACACCTGGGAAGTGAAAACAATTTCAGGTGACTACCTCTTGAAGCTCATCGAGAGAATGCCAAGAGTGTGCAAAGCAGTAATCAGAGCAAAGGGTGGCTATTTTGAAGAAACTAGAATATAAAACATGTTTTCAGTGATTTCACCTTTTTTTTGTTAAGTACATAACTCCACATGTGTTCATTCATAGTTTTGATGCCTTCAGTGACAATCTACAATGTAAATAGTCATGAAAATAAAGCAAACGCATTGAATGAGAAGGTGTGTCCAAACTTTTGGCCTAATATATACACATTATATATATATATATATATATATATATATATATATATATATATATATATATATATATATATATATATATATATATATATATATATATATATATATATATGTGTGTGTGTATTTTAAACTTTTCCAAACATCCATGGCTCGGCTTAAATTGTTCTTCCATGCTGCATGGTCACCAAGTTGCCATATAAATGGCGAGCCTTTTCACAAATGATAGCCTGAGAAAAGCTATCCCCTGCTAGCTGCTTCTTATTTATCCACACGGGCAGCAGCTTTTCAACCTGGTCTTGCACTTTCTCTCCGTCCTCGCGAAGATATTTAACCTCTTTGGCAAAATCAGCAACCGTGTAAACATTATTTTTGTTTTAATGGTTGCAATTGTGCACTCGTTTCTTCCATATTTGCGAGCCAATCCGTGCGCCGACCTCGCAAATGTGTAAACGGGATGTGACGTAAGGGGCCCCGCCGCTTCAAAATGGCTGTGCCTGCGTGTACAGCTCGTGCAGAACTCTGCTGCTCGTCTGCTAACACAGACCCGCAGACGTGAGCACATCACCCCTATATTAGCGTCCCTTCACTGGCTCCCTGTGCGTTACAGAATCAACTTTAAACTCCTTTTATTTGTTTTTAAATGTCTAAACAACCTCGCGCCAACATATCTCTCCGACCTCCTTCAGCCTTACTGCCCCAGCCGATCCCTAAGATCAGCCGATCAGCTGCGACTGACGGTCCCTGACACAAGGCTGAAGCTTAGAGGTGACAGAGCTTTCGCCGCTGCTGCTCCCAAGCTCTGGAACGACCTACCTCTGAGTGTTAGACAAGCCGCCTCTCTTCCTGTTTTTAAATCTCTCTTAAAAACATGCTTTTAACACTGAGTGATATCTATCCTGCAGTGGCGCCCCATAATACACCTGCTGTGAACCTGTTTTTATGTTTTATTTATTTTATTTATTTATGTTTTATTGTGTTCTGTTTGTGTTGTGTTGTGTTTGCTCGGTACTCGTATTATCTTTTAACCTGCCCATTGTACAGCACTTTGGCTACCCCTGTGGTAAATTTTAAATGTGCTTTATAAATAAAATTGATTTGATTTGATTTGATTTCATCAAAATAGCAGCCCCTATAGGGCTCACAGCGGCACATAATGAGTGAATGTACCGTATTTTCCGGACCATAGGGCGCACCAGATTATAAGGCGCACTGCCGATGAGCGGGTCTAGTCAGGTCTATTTTCATACAAAAGGTGCACCGGATTATAGGACGCATTAAAGGAGTCATATTATTATTATTTTTTTTTTTCTAAATGTAAAACACTTCCTTGTGGTCTACATTACATATAATGGTGGTTCTTTGGTCAAAATGTTGCATAGATGATGTTTTACAGATCATCTTCAAGTCGCTTTGTGACAGTCGCTTCCGGATGCGCCGTTTTGTGGGCGGTCTTATTTACGTGGCTCAACTTCGGCAGCGTCTTCTCCCCGTCATCTTTGTTGTAGCGGTGTAGCGTGCAAGGACGGGAGTGGAAGAAGTGTCAAAAGATGGAGCTAACTGTTTTATTGACATTCAGACTTTACTTCAATCAATAACGAAGCAGCATCTCCTCATCCGTGGCTCACTAGTATAACAATAACAACACTGGAAATGTGTCCTGTGAAAAACCGTCCGACCGGGACCCTCTAATAACTAAAGTTCCTTGGGTGAATAAAGTAAAGTCACTACACCGGTATGTTTTAGCGCTTTCATGGCGAGTTTACTGACAGATATAAGTAAGAACTTTACACTACTTTATATTAGAAATGGCAACAGCGGAGGATGAATGTCCCATAACAAGAAGATAGAGAAAAAGAAGCTTATCGGACTACAAAGGCGGATGCACACATTTTCAGGACTTATGCAGATCCCAAATACAGATCAGCAGTTACCAGAAGGTAAGAAAAGTTGCTTTTGCATAATATTACGAAACAAAACGCCAGATAATGCCTTACCTTATACACACACCATAATAATACTCGCATGTTGAAGCACAGTACAATCCATCAAGTGGTGCGGCTTCATAGCTTACCAAAGTCATACTAAAACATTTTGATAGATTTTTGAGCGCCGTGTGTAATGTTCTATATTATCAATGGAACATATAACATTTTGGTGTTGTGTACTTGAGTCATTTTGCAGTCTACAAAATTATTCCGTACATTAGGCGCACCGGGTTATAAGGCGCACTGTCGAGTTTTGAGAAAATGAAAGGATTTTAAGTGCGCCTTATAGTCCGAAAGATAAGGTATTAAGAGTTTGTATGGTTTGCACACAGAGGCATATTTGGCTCCATTTAAATGTTTGTAGACAGAAATGATCGCAAATGGAGGTCCCACTGTATGAAATCTAGTTGCAAAATCCAATCACATGTGAGATTGTGTCTTCACTTCCACTTGTGTGTCAACCTGTGAGGAGGAGGCGGGGTTAGGGGTCTGGCGGACGGATGTGCACTAGACTAACTAATTATTACGGGGGAGCACGTCTGCGACACGGCCCCTTATTACATTACGGCCGACCATGCATTGACTGGAGTTGCGGCAATGATAAAAGATGGACTTTGAACATGTATGGATGGATACAGTATCAGTATGATATATCACATATTTTACATATTGTCTTTACAACATCCATCCATTTTCTACCGCTTGTCCCTTTTGGGGTCGCGGGGCCTATCTCAGCTGCATTCGGGCGGAAGGCGGGGTACACCCTGGACAAGTCGCCACCTCATCGCAGGGCCAACACAGATAGACAGACAACATTCACACTCACATTCACACACTAGGGCCAATTTAGTGTTGCCAATCAACCTATCCCCAGGTGCATGTCTTTGGAACATGTCCAAAAAGGAGTAGGAAGAAGCCAAGCTTATTTAACCCCCCCCCCCCCTGATTCTCTTCATAGCAATTACTAACACATGCTTCCTGTTCTTATTTTGTACTCAATTCACATCAATGTGTTGTAAATCAGTTCTTCTCATAACATTTCATTTTCAATAAATTCACGACAATTATCAAAATTCTTATTTGTACTTTGTAAACACTTGTAGTTTGAACAGCGTCTTAAATTGGGTCATATCAGTACATGGTTTGATTTCTTTGCTTAACCCATTGCATAATTTAATTCCACATACAGGTATGCTAAAGGTCTTAAGTGCTGCATGTGCATACAGATGCTTTAAGTTAGATTTTTCTCTAAGGCCCCTTCTACGCTAATCCAGGGTAAATCCCACCTAACCTTATCCTAGTCCACACACACACAATGGTCGTTTAAGACCCCTAGCCCCCCTCCGTTCGCCGGCGCAACGCGACTTATTACGCATGCGCGGAAAATGCGCACGTCATAGTCACCTCCAGTGTTGCTTTGTGTGCAAGTTCATAAATTAAATGTAACTTAAATGAACAATATCCAGTGTTGTGGTATTTTAATTAACTGGAATCCAGTGCGCTGTGGGGCCCTATTGTAGTGAATCACACCTGAGACATCATAAATTAATCAAAAATTTAATGGACACGTGAAAGTAAACAATGTGATGAAGAACATTTTACATCAATCAAACTAGGGGTGCAGATATCTGGTGAGGACACTCCTCACTCGTTTACCTTCACCTTCATTGTCCATTTGTTTTTGGTGACTTTATATACTCTGGACCAAGACGTTGAGTCCGCGACATACATGGCAGACAATAACTGATACAGTCGGCTTTGCCAGTCCAAATGCATTTGTTGTTTTCCGCAGTCTTCCCTCATCGGCCAGGTAATACAAAGTACACGCTAACTTTTTTTATCACATCCACGGGAGCCTGCATTCTCGTTGTTTCTCCTTCTACAAATGGACAAAGTTTTTCGGTAAGCAGAATCACAGCTGACCTGGACATTGGAAAGTTCTCTTGTCGTCTGAGAAGTGTTGTATCCCAAATAGCTGCAATCGCTTTCTCTTACGGTATTCATGTGTGATTTCCACAAGCGTCTGTACATGTAGAAGAAGTACAAGTAGCATGTCTGGATGACTCGCCTCCATCTTTGTAGTGTTTACCTCCGACTGGAAACAGGTTGTTATGAAGCTGGCTGTGGCACGTTCTATCTGACGTCACTTCCTGTGTGTGGCGCGGTCTTTCTGGCGTCACTTCCTCTCCGAACTCAGTTTGTAATAGGGATGATACTCGAAACCGGTTTTCCCCGTTGTTTGATAAGAAAAGAACCGAGTCCTTGGACTCGAATCCCTTTTTGAGAACCGGTACCCGTTATCGAGACCACCATAGTAAAGGAAAAGAGTTGATTCTTTATTCGAATCCCGTCCCGACCAGAAATGCTCCATGGGACATCACAATAAATGACATCACGTAGCTCAGTCATTAGGCGCAGATAGCGAAAACAGGGAAACAATGGACGGGAAAAAGCGCTCCAAGGTGTAATAAAGTTCAAAACAAAAGCTATAATCCATCGAATAACTTTACTGAGAGATTTTAGCAGGGTAAAACACATGACGAACACTTTTACGACCAACCGGAAACATAGCAACGCACCTCCTTTACGGCAGCTGTCGCAACGTTCTTAAAACAACCGCAGCACATACATATATATACAACATATCTCCCTTTTTTAACTTTTGTTTTTCTTTCCTTGTAAACAAAACAAAATCACACTGTAGATGTGTTGTCTGTCTAATTATAAATAATGCAGACGAGGCGTGTTGGCTGAGTTCTTGACGTTTACTTTCACAGCGTGGCAACATGCAACACTTTTCGGGGCTACCGCGCATGCTCGTAACTCCCGTTGCATGCTGGGTAGTGTAGTTGTTATATTCTCTGGGTAGTGTAGTTGTTATATTCTCTAGCTCATAACATAAAGAAATAATGTTAACTCAATAAAGTGTATTTCTTTTTTTAGCTTTAACTTTTCATTTATTAGCATTGTAACCACATTTGCAAAGAACTTTTCTCTTCATAGAATGTTCTTTCAATAAAGAAATAAAGTGCAAAAATGTCAAAGCATCATAACAAACAGTTAAGTCAAATAGCAGCAGAAGTGCACTTTTTGGAGAGCTGTATTATTTCCAGTTTTGTGCCCAAGGGACTGATTTTATTTAACACTATATTATTATTTATACACCTATAGTGATCACAGAGACAGGTTGTTTTTGTGTTACTGTATATATTTGTTTCTCTGAATAATCCCACTTAATATACTTTGGGTAACAACAGTCAATATTTATTTATTTTATTTTATTTTTTTAGGTGGGTAACAGTCAATATTTATTTATTTATTAGATTTTATTTTTTTATTATATAATAAAAGTGAGCTTTTGTTAAACCAAATATTGTGTGTTTTTTTCCATATACAACAACCTATCTTGACTCGATAAGAGAATCGATAAGGAATCGGTTCGATAAGAGGATTCGATAATAGGCTCGAACTCGATAATTCCTTATCAAACATCATCCCTAGTTTGTAAACGATCAATGAGTCCATACAAAGCTAATGGCCGGAGATTCAAGAAATACACGGCGCACTTACCCGTTTAAAAAATTATCCAAGGAGGGGAACCTTAAAGGCCTACTGAAACCCACTACTACCGACCACGCAGTCTGATCTGAAATCTTAACATTGCAACACATGCCAATACGGCAGAGTTAACTTATAAAGTGCAATTTTAAATTTCCCGGCAAACTTCCGGCTGAAAACGTTTCGATATGATGACGTTTGCGCGTGACGTCAACAGTGGAAGCGGAAGTATTCGGAGCCCATTGAATCCAATACAAAAAGCTCTGTTTTCATTTCATAATTCCACAGTATTCTGGACATCTGTGTTGGTGAATCGTTTGCAATTTGTTTAATGAACAATGGAGACGGCAAAGAAGAAAGCTGTAGGTGCGATCGGTGTATTAGTGGCGGACTACAGCAACACAACCAGGAGGACTTTGACTTGGATAGCAGACGCGCTAGCCGAACAACCTCATCTTGACTTCCTCCGTCTCCGGGCCGCCAACCGCATCGGTGATCGGGTGAAGTCCTTCGTCGTACCGTCGATCGCTGGAACGCAGGTGAGCACGGGTCGTGATGAGCAGATGAGAGCTGGCGTAGGTGCAGAGCTAATGTTTTTAGCATAGCTCTGTCGAGGTTCCGTAGCTAAGTTAGCTTCAATGGCGTCGTTAGCAACAGCATAATTAAGCTTCGCCAAGCTGGAAAGCATTAATCGTTTATTTACATGTCCACAGTTTGGTAGTAATGTTGATCTTCTGTCTATCCTTCCAGTCAGGGACTTATTTGTTTTGTTTCTATATGCAGTAAAGCCCGATGCTATCACGTTAGCTCAGTAGCTAAAGAGCTTCACCGATGTATTGTCGTGGAGATAAAAGTCACTGTGAATGTCCATTTCGCGTTCTCGACTCTCATTTTCAAGAGGATATAGTATCCGAGGTGGTTTAAAATACAAATCCGTGATCCACAATAGAAAAAGGAGAGAGTGTGGAATCCAATGAGCCGCCTTGTACCTAAGTTACGGTCAGAGCGAAAAAAGATACGTTCTGCACTGCACGCTAGTCATTCACTTTCACGTTCCTCATCCACAAATCTTTCATCCTCGCTCAAATTAATGGGGTAATCGTCGCTTTCTCGGTCCGAATCTCTCTCGCTGCTGGTGTAAACAATAGGAAAATATGAGCAGTCCTTCCTCCGGTGTTGTCACGCTACTTCCGGTAGGGGCAAGGCTTTTTTTTATCGGAGACCAAAAGTTGCGAACTTTATCGTCGTCGTTCTATACTAAATCCTTTCAGCAAAAATATGGCAATATCGCGAAATGATCAAGTATGACACATAGAATGGATCTGCTATCCCCGTTTGAATAAAAAAATGTCATTTCAGTAGGCCTTTAAATGATGGTTTAGTGTGGCTGACACGGGGCTTACACTAAATAATTATTCGTTTAAGGGGTTATCCGGCTTAGTGTAGACATAGCCTAAGGTTAAATTTCTCCTTTTTTGTCGTGAATAATTGTCGCACATTCTTGGCGAGCAGGTTGTAGTTTACTTTGTGCATAATTTTTGCTGTTTGCAAATGCACCAAATCAATGAATTTTAATATTTTGGATTTGAAAAATGCAATGTTTGTATGTTCTCTATGTCCAACATTGTGATTTATTCTGACTGATCTTTTTTGTACTTAAACGTTCCGAGTGAAGCGGAGGTTCATTTTAAGCCATTTGTTTGCATGCTGGGAAAATAAGGTTTTGTGCGTTGATTTAATGCATTTGCTGTTGCATGAGTTCATATGGTCAGCTTTGTGTGCTCTCGTCTCGCAGCTCAAGAATATCACGCCTGATTGACGTGCGTGTCGACGGCTGGAAGAAACTCATATATTTAACCAGAAAGCACTCCCGGTAGAGCGCAGACCTCCTTGGTACGCATTCATAAATACACACCTCCTGAATATGCATGAACGTTGGGATTCATGCAATATTCACAGTTATAGCTGGACGTACAGTACGAGGTGTGAGCGTGTGCCCAGACACCTCTTTTTAAGATTAATTTCACTTCCAACAACACACATTATCAATCCAGAATGTTAATAAACCTCCGAGCTGAATATTTAACCCTTGTTACCCTTTGATAAACGTGTTTTTACTCTCAGCTCCCGAAACCCATCGCTCTCATAAACGTGTAATGAAAATTCAATTTTTTACACAAATACATGTTTGTTTTTATGCCCTTTTTTGTCATCAAAAGCAGTTTTTTTTCCCCCCTGGATGAGAAAACAGGGTCAAAATATACAGAGAGCAAAGTCACAAATGTGGGATTGGGTTATTACAGCCAATAATTGACAAAAAACAAACAAAATCCCACTTTTTACCCTGGGGTCCCAAAACCGCCCTCTGTTATTAGGCGTACCTAATAAAGTGTCAGGTGAAAGCATTGCTTTACAGCACGACTTTAAAATATTACATTTTTTTGTTCCTGGGCGCAGTTAACTAAAATAAATAAACTACACTTTTATTCCTTGCTAATCAGTACCATGTCAAGAGGGTTGCAGTCATAAAAGTCTAATATACATTAATTGTGTTCACTTTTCACGCATTAGATCTTTCCAACAACTTCAGACCCAACCAAGTTGACTTTTTAAACATTTTTTAACATTTGTTAATTGGATTTGTTGACATACACAGTCCAGAAGTACAATCAAACACATGTCAAATGTTCATTTTTTTTAAACCGTTTCTAAGTACTATGCTTAATTAAAAAATATTCTAATTTAAAACATGACAATTTTCAATGTAAATAAGTACCAAACAGTTATTATAGAAAGTGTCTAGTAACAAACGTGTCCACATCATTCAACTTACTGCATCATGAGTAGGGATAGGTACCAAATCCGGTACTTTTTTGGCACCGGCCGAATCCCGCTGATTCACGCTATATTTAGCACTTTGGCACTTGGCGGTCACACCAGCAGCACTGAGAGCTGACTCAGCCAAATTACCTTTAAGTAATGTTGCAATGTTCAATGCCACTTAAAAATTGCTCCAACATAAGTGTAAGTAAGGCTCCACTTTTCCAAAAATGCGCTAGCTTGATGCTAATATTCATCGGCTCTTCTCTTGACATGCTGCTGCTTAAAATTAGCGATTTTACATGGCAGTTTTAACACCTGTAAATTTGTTAATGAAAACTACAACTAAGATGCACATTACGATGATACAGCCGGTGCGTGGTAAATACAACACTTACCGTATTAACACTTTGTAGGGCGCAACAGATAGCAAAGTCTGAACTGACCAAAACAAAGAAGCTAAAAACAAGGTGTTGGTGTTGGGAAGAGAAGAGGAGTTTTGTTTCCCCCCACAAAGTACATTTGAAGTTGGGGAAGGTAGATCTCCTCGACTTTGTCATTAGATAATAGCTCGCCTGCTGAAAAAGTGTGGGACCCCTAAACTACACACTACTGCCATCTAATGTCTTGGACCTGAAACTGTTTTGCAACCTAAAGTTACAACTTGCAAGTGATGCTCAAACGTGTGACAATCAAACAAGATATAACACCCGGACAGCGGAATCAGCTCCTTTTTAAAATATGAGATTTTACTATCAAAAGGAAATAATATTTATTAACACACATAAAAGTACCTAAAGTTGGTACTGTTTAGTACCGGTATCGATACGTGATGCCCGTAACTTAATGAATTATTGTGGCCACTTGGTGTTGCCTAAAAAAATAACTCTATTTCAAATTAAAAGACAGCATACAATCCGTTCCAGACGGTTAATAATAGAGATGTCCGATAATGGCTTTTTTGCCGATATTCCGATATTGTCCAACTCTTAATTACCGATTCCGATATCAACCGATACCAATATATACAGTCGTGGAATTAACACATTATTATGCCTAATTTTGTTGTGATGCCCCGCTGGATGCATTAAACAATGTAACAAGGTTTTCCAAAATAAATCAACTCAAGTTTTGGTAAAAAATGCCAACATGGCACTGCCATATTTATTATTAAAGTCACAAAGTGCATTATTTATTTTAACATGCCTCAAAACAGCAGCTTGGAATTTGGGACATGCTCTCCCTGAGAGAGCACGAGGAGGTTGAGGTGGGCGGGGTAGGGACTAGCGGGGGGTGTATATTGTAGCGTCCCGGAAGAGTTAGTGCTGCAAGGGGTTCTGGGTATTTGTTATGTTGTGTCTATGTTGTGTTACGGCGCGGATGTTCTCCGGAAATGTGTTTGTCATTTTTGTTTGGTGTGGGTTCACAGTGTGGCGCGTATTTGTAACAGTTTTAAAGTTGTTTATACGCGCACCCTCAGTGTGACCTGTATGGCTGTTGACCAAAAATGCCTTGCATTCACTTGTGTGTATGAAAAGCCATAGATATTATGTGACTGGGCCGGCACGCAAAGGCAGTGCCTTTAAGGTTTATTGGCGCTCTGTACTTCTCCCTACGTCCGTGTACACAGCGGCGTTTTAAAAAGTCATAAATTTTACTTTTTGAAACCGATACCGATCATTTTTAAACCGGTACCGATAATTTCCGATATTACATTTGAAAGCATTTATCGGCCGATAATATCGGCAGTCCGATGTTATCGGACATCTCTAGTTAATAATAAATAGCTTAGTGTTTTTCATACCTACGAGTATTTTAATAATATTAGTACTTTTCTACTTTTTCCAACTTTGCACATTACAAAATAAAAGTATGACAGGTTCAGGCTGATATCTTATCGGGTCATTATTGTTATCGACCAATTGCTTGTATTTGACCACAGTGGCGGTCAACTAAACCTAGGTGGCTGTTGCACGCGAACTATGGGATTACGCAAAGGGGCCCAGATCTTCCTGCAAAAGCAAAAAAATCGAAGTATGCAATTAAAAACAACCTAATACTTTATCAAAAAAAGGATTTGTCGAGTAATATCAAGGGTTATCTGATTATCTGTCGGTGGCGTTCCCAGACATGTCAAACTATTGTCTACTCCAGACGTCATTCTACACGACAAAACAAATGGAAACTTAGACAATCCTGGAGGTCTACAACTTCTTTGTGTGTGGCTGGGTCAAGGATATTGGTATCAAGACTCTCCCGGATAAATATGCATCGTTTTTGCTCGGGTAAGGTTGCGCTTCGTGATTTAACTACACATCTAAGATGCCATGTTTGTTGTTGTTGTTGCACGCGTCGTTTACGAGTAATATGTTTTACCTTGTCTTTGTCAAAATATAACTATAGATGTTAGTGATGCATCGGCGCAAGCGTCGAGCTCATTGAGCAAATACCCTGTGTCGGTGCGCGTACCGCTTTTAGAAAGTCACGTGACCGATCATGAGCTGTTTTGGTCACGTGACCGATACGCGAACTGTGTCGCACTCCCGCCTCCTTTGTGCCCTGTGAGCGGGTCTTTTCTATAGCCGGAGACATAATAACTAAGAAGAGATGACTGAAGTGTTGATACCAACCAAACCTAAACCCCCCCCTCTATATCCCACACCCCGGATTGTAAATAATGTAAATAATTCAATGTATATACTCTGATGATTATCTTGTGTGATGACTGTATTATGATAATAGTATATATCTGTATCATCGAATCAATTTAAGTGGACTTAAACAAGTTGAAAAACTTATTCGGGTGTTACCATTTAGTGGTCAATTGTACGGAATAACTAATAAAAGTTTTAATCAATCAATGAAAGAAATCGTCTAAAATTGAATACGTTGGAAAAACTGTTTTTTTTTTAAAATAAAAATGTGTAAAAAATAAATTAAAAAAAATCCCAGTCCACAAGCATCCTCATTCACAACACGTTCTCTTGGATTTCCATGTTATGATACATGTTTACATTTTTTATTGACTGTATCTAAAAAAGATTAAAATATATTTTTATTTAAATGAAGATATGAAATAATCCTAAATGAAATACAATGACTTGGTTTATATTATTGTATATACTAGGTCAGGGGTCACCAACCTTTTCGAAACCAAGAGCTACTTCTTGGGTAGTGATTAATGCGAAGGGCTACCAGTTTGATACACACTTAAATAAATTGCCAGAAATAGCCAATTTGCTCAAATTACCTTTAACTCTATGTTATTATTAATAATTAATGATATTTATCTTTGTGGAAACACTGATCATCTTAATGATTTCTCACAATAAATATATATAGAAACAGATAAATATCAATATGCAACACTTTATTTTTATATTTTCTCTAAGTGCACATTTTTCAAATTGAACATTTTCTAATGATCACTTCTAAGACAGTCTTATCACAATATCCCATTTTAACTAGCTAGCCACTAACATTTTTGAACAAATCATGCATTAAGATGATCGGTGTTTCCACAAAGATAAATATCATTAATTATTAATAATAACATAGAGTTAAAGGTAAATTGAGCAAATTGGCTATTTCTGGCAATTTATTTAAGTGTGTATCAAACTGGTAGCCCTTCGCATTAATCAGTACCCAAGAAGTAGCTCTTGGTTTCGAAAAGGTTGGTGACCCCTGAAGTAGATTAATAATTAATTTTCTACCACTCGTCCTTAATAATGTTGACAAAATAATAGAATGATAAATGACACAATATGTTACTGCATAAGTCAGCAGACTAAATTAGGAGCCTTTGTTTGTTTACTTACTACTAAAAGACAAGTTGTCTTGTATGGTCACTATTTTATTTAAGGACAAACTTGCAATAAGAAACATATGTTTAATGTACCCTAAGATTTTTTGTGAAAATAAAGCCAATAATGCCATTTTTTGTGGTCCCCTTTATTTAGAAAAGTATCGAAATCATTTTGCTACCCTATACCAATATTTTGTTACCGGGACAACTTTAATTGGAAGTGTGAAAAATTTATATCTAGTGTGGATGGGGGAAAAAAAATAGATTTTTGAATGAATCGTGATTGTTATGTGTAACGATACTTAATCGAACCAAAAAAATCTAAAATCTTTCCCCCCCCCCTAAAAGTCTGTTCTGTACATCCACTTTATTAAACATTTAGGTAGATATTTATCAAACAAAACTAGTTTTCTTTGAAGTAATATAGAAATGTATCACACCTGTTTATCTGATTTATAGAGGAATGTAGTTAATCATAGAACTGGCACCCAATGTTATTAAAAAGTATTGATTTTGAATCAAGAATCATTCGGAATCGAAAATTTATTCTGAATGGAATTGTTACCCCCAAGAATCAAATCCTAGTATCGAGACACCTTTACTTTCAAACTGAGCATGATCTAAAGATGAAAAAGAAGCACATAAGCAGAATATACATGAAAATATTCATCAAAATAATAAAATACCGTATTTTTTGGAGTATTAAGTCGCTCCGGAGTATAAGTCGCACCGGCCGAAAATGCATAATAAAGAAGGAAAAAAACATATAAGTCGCACTGGAGTATAAGTCGCATTTTGGGGGGAAATTTACTTGATAAAACCCAACACCAAGAATAGACATTTGAAAGGCAATTTAAAATAAATAAAGAATAGTGAACAACAGGCTGAATAAGTGTACGTTATATCAGTGCTTTTCAACCTTTTTTGAGCCAAGGTACATTTTTTGCGTTGAAAAAATGCAGAGGCACACCACCAGCAGAAATCATTACAAAACGAAACTCAGTCGACAGTAAAAAGTCGTTGTCGCAAGTGTTGGATATGAATTCAAACCATAACCAAGCATGCATCACTAAAGCTCTTGTCTCATAGTAGGTGTACTGTCACATCACACCCTGACTTATTTGGAGTTTATTGCTGTTTTCCTGTGCGTAGTGTTTTAGTCCTTGTCTCGCGCTCCTATTTTGGTGGCTTTTTCTCTTTTTTTGGTATTTTCCTGTAGCAGTTTCATGTCTTCCTTTGAGCGATATTTCCCGCATCTACTTTGTTTTAGCAGTCAAGAATATTTCAGTTGTTTTTATCCTTCTTTGTGGGGGACATTGTTGATTGTCACGTCATGTTCGGATGTACTTTGTGGACGCCGTCTTTGCTCCACAGTAAGTCTTTGCTGTCGTCCAGCATTCTGTTTTTGTTTACTTTGTAGCCAGTTCAGTTTTAGTTTCGTTCTGCGCAGCCTTCCCTAGGCTTCAATGCCTTTTCTTAGGGGCACTCACCTTTTGTTTATTTTTGGTTTAAGCATTAGACACCGTTTTACCTGCACACTGCCTCCCGCTGTTTCCGACATCTACAAAGCAATTAGCTACCGGCTGCCACCTACTGATATGGAAGAGTATATATAGTCATTCAAATAACTATAACATATAGAACATGCTATACGTTTACCAAACAATCTGTCACTCCTAATCGCTAAATCCCATGAAATCTTCTACGTCTAGTCTCTTACGTGAATGAGATAAGTAATATGATTTGATATTTTACGGTAACGTGTTAATAATTTCACACATAAGTCGCTCCTGAGTATAAGTCGCACCCCCGGCCAAACTATGAAAAAACTGCGACTTATAGTCCGAAAAATACGGTACTCGTGATGAAAAGCACACGTGAACAAAGGCGAGGGCAACTGTACGACACCTTCAAACGTGTCAGGAAAGGTGGAGATTCCTAAATAAAACATGACAATCTGCTTTGCCTTGTTTTCTTCTGCTCGTGGCCTCCAAGGTTGAGCAAATTGATTTAGGAGTCACCCGTGTGTGTTGTGTAGCATCTTCTCCTCCGGCCCATTTGCTCCATTGATTGAGGCGTCGCCGTGCGTTTAGCAGCTGTCATTAGGTGTGTGTGTGTGTGTGTGTGTGTGTGTGTGTGTGTGTGTGTTCGAGGCGGTTCGTTGCTTGATGCGGCGTGATATCCGAACGTCGGCAGGACGGGGCAGGGCGGGGAGGTTGGAACGTCTCATTTCTGGGAGCAAAGTAAGCCTCTCTCATCCCCGCTTTGGAGATGTGAATTCACGCCTCTGCAGCTTCATCGTTCTCGCTGAGAACTCCCAAATTGATCATAATCCGCCAGAAAATCCAAGTCTGAGGAGACGGGATATTAATTCATACGGGAAAGTTTCACGGAAGGAAATGAACGCCGTTGCTTGCCTTGTATCGGCAATAATGGTCTCACGAAAACTACAAAAAACTGTGCAGTAATGTCACAAATTTTTCACCAAATGAGACATTTAGATGCAATGGTTTTCTGTATTGGGGACCATGATTATTTTTATTTTTTGTTTGTAATTGGTTTTTAATCGTCATTATTTACTTCAAGTTTTTACAGTATGTCTCTATATACATATTTATTAATTTTTTTAAATTTATTTTGGCCAAAAGCGGCGCATTTCAATTTCTTACACACACTTGTTATTACATATATTGGCCAGAGGGGGAGCACTTTTAAAACCGACACACAGCCAATTTGAAAAATCCCTCCTTTTTGGGGACCACCCTAATTTTGATAGATTTCACCACAAGGGGTGCAAATGAGACATTCTCTATTAGATGCGATGGTTTTCCGTATTGGGACCATGATTTATGTCTTAACTTGTTCACCGGTCCTCATATAGAAGGTACTTTTCCCTGTTGATGGCTCAAGAATGATAGAAATACAAAAATAAACACACAAACACACATCCTTGTATTTCATACCTTCTTGAGACCTCTGAAAAATACCTCTTTAGGACCACCCTTTCTAGATATATAAAGATTTGTATTTACAACAGTAATAATATATACATACTATGCAAATATAAAAAAGGAAAGCTTTTAGTTAATTTTTTTTTTAATTTTTTGTTTGTAATTGGTTTTTAATCGTCATTATTTACTTCAAGTTATTACAGTATGTCTCTATATATATGTATTTATTTTTTTTAATACATTTTGGCCAAAATGGGCACATTTCAATTTTTTACACACACTTGGTATTTCATATGTTGGCCAGAGGGGGAACACTTTTAATACCGACACAGTCAATTTGAAAAATCCTTCCTTTTTGGGACCACCCTAATTTTGATAGATTTCACCACCAGGGGTGCAAATGAGACATTCTCTATTAGATGCGATGGTTTTCCGTATTGGGACCATGATTTATGTCTTAACTTGTTCACCGGTCCTCATATGGAAGGTACTTTTCCTTGTTGATGGCTCAAGAATGGTAGAAATACAAGAATAAACACACACACACACATCCTTGTATTTCCTACCTTCCTGGGACCTCTGAAAAATACCTCTTTAGGACCACCCTTTCTAGATATATAAAGATTTGTATTCACAACATTAATAATATATACATACTATGCAAATATAAAAAAGGTAAGCTTTTAGTTAATTTTTTAAAAAATGTTTTGTTTGTAATTGGTTTTTAATCGTCATTATTTACTAGAAGTTATTACAGTATGTCTCTATATACATGTATTTATTTTTTTAAATACATTTTGGCCAAAATGGGCACATTTCAATTTTTTACACACACTTGTTATTTCATATGTTGGCCAGAGGGGGAACACTTTTAATACAGACACAGTCAATTTGAAAAATCCCTCCTTTTTGGGACCACCCTAATTTTGATAGATTTCACCACCAGGGGTGCAAATGAGACATTCTCTATTCGATGCAGTGGTTTTCCGTATTGGGACCATGATTTACGTCTTAACTTGTTCACCGGTCCTCATATGGAAGGTACTTTTCCTTGTTGATGGCTAAAGAATGGTAGAAATACAAGAACAAACACACACACACACACACACACACACACGCACACACACACGCACACACACATTCTTGTATTTCATACATTCTTGAGACCGCTGAAAAATACCTCTTTAGGACCACCCTTTCTAGATATATAAAGATTTGTATTTACAACATTAATAATGATAATAATAATTTAATTGTCATTATTTACTTCAAGTTATTACAGTATGTCTCTATATACATATTTATTTCTTTAAATACATTTTGGCCAAAATGGGCACGTTTCAATTTTTTACACACACTTGTTATTTCATATGTTGGCCAGAGGGGGAGCACTTTTAAAACCGACACACAGTCAATTTGAAAAATCCCTCCTTTTTGGGACCACTTTAATTGTGATAGATTACACCAAATGAGACATTCACTATTAGATGCAATGTTTTTTCCGTATGGGGACCATGATTTATGTCCTAACTTGTTCACCGGTCCTCATATGGAAGGTACTTTTCCTTGTTGATGTCTCAAGAAGGGTAGAAATACAAGAACACACACACACACAGAAACCTACATTTGTGGTATCATCCAAAACTCATGTAAAGTATCCAAACAACAGAAGATTAAGTGATTATTACATTTTAACAGAAGTGTAGATAGAACATGTTAATAGAGAAAGTAAGCAGATATTAGCAGTAAATGAACAAGTAGATTAATAATCCATTTTTACAGCTTGCCCCTCATAATTTTGACAAAATAACAGAATAGAAAATGACACAATATGTTACTGCATACGTCAGCAGCTAAATTAGGAGCCTTTGTTTGTTTACTTACTAATAAAAGAGAAGTTGTCTAGGTTGTTCACTATTTTATTTAAGGACAAAATTGCAATAATAAACATATGTTTAATGTACCCTAAGATTTTTTGTTAAAATAAAGCCAATAATGCCATTTTTTTTGTGGTCCCCTTTATTTAGGAAAGTATCGAAATGTATCAAAATACCTTTTGGTACCGGTACCAAAATATTGGTATCGGGACTACCCTAGTGTCTACTGTGTTTGGCAATTGACGACTAAGTTATATAGTTCTTTAGCACGTTAGCGATGTAGCTCGTAGCGTGGTTTACAGCCTCGAGCCTTTTGTTTACAAGGGACTGAAGCAGCAGTGCAGTAGAGTTGACAACATGATATAGAATAGAAAAGCATTTTTATCGTCACGATACACACAAGACTTACGGTCATTTGAAAAGAGCGCTGCACATCATAATAACGGCTACAGTTCCGACGTTAAAGATCTGACAAAAATTATTTGGAAATGTCCGACGGGCAGGATTGAAAATCTTACCGGGGCCGTATTTTGCCCTGGTCTGGCAAGATGTCGTGTTGCAGTGAAAGTCACTCAAAATAGATGGCTGGTGGCGCTCACCGATGTCCGCAAAGAAAGGAAAGTACAAAATATGGCTCCCGGGACAGGGACGAGGGCTCAGTCGGCGTGAAGAGGAGGGGTTCATTTGTTTCTCACAACTCTGCTTCTGAAAACGACTTATTTTCAGAGGGAGCCAAAAAGGGACTTGAAGATAGGTCTGTAAAACATAATCCATGCAAAATATTCACCAAAGAACCACCATTACATGTTATGTAGAACACAAGGAACTGTTTTCAATGTAGGAAATGTCACCACAGTGTGACTATCAGTGGTACTTTAACTTTATAATATGACCACTTTAAATCAGTGGTAGGAAGTCATTTAAATATTGAATTTATATTGTTTTTGTCTGATTGATCCAAACCATTTTGAAATAGTTCTATTATCATTGACATACCAAATAATGTATTGTGATATCTATCGTTATTGTTGGAGGCAGCAATAGAGATGTATTTTTTTTAATCGCGATTTTGATTTCAGGCCATATCGTCCATGGCTTCATCTAACAAAACATGTTGGAATTCACCTTTCTCCTCCATTCACTGCATCTCCCCCAGCGCTGGCAGCACTCGTGCAGCCCAAGCCACTAAATTGCTACTCACCTGTGTTGCCAGCTACAGTATTCAGACAATAACGACTGCATGTTGATAGCAAGCTTTACACGGACTACTCTAAGAGTTCATGTCTCAATCAGACAATGGTAATACAAGTGAGTTAGTTGCATAGGTCTTAAATCACCAACTTCTCCAATGGAAGTTTTGTATTGGATTTAATTTCATTGTGCAGGTGTGTAAGGTACACAAAGTGAAGTCTGCTTATACACTACCGTTCAAAAGTTTGGGGTCACATTGAAATGTCCTTATTTTTGAAGGAAAAGCACTGTACTTTTCAATGAAGATAACTTTAAACTAGTCTTAACTTGAAAGAAATACACTCTATACATTGCTAATGTGGTAAATGACTATTCTAGCTGCAAAATGTCTGGTTTTTGGTGCAATATCTACATAGGTGTATAGAGGCCCATTTCCAGCAACTATCACTCCAGTGTTCTAATGGTACAATGTGTTTGCTCATTGGCTCAGAAGGCTAATTGATGATTAGAAAACCCTTGTGCAATCATGTTCACACATCTGAAAACAGTTTAGCTCGTTACAGAAGCTACAAAACTGACCTTCCTTTGAGCAGATTGAGTTTCTGGAGCATCACATTTGTGGGGTCAATTAAACGCTCAAAATGGCCAGAAAAAGAGAACTTTCATCTTAAACTCGACAGTCTATTCTTGTTCTTAGAAATTAAGGCTATTCCACAAAATTGTTTCAAACTTTTGAACGGTAGTGTATGTGGATGACTTATACATGGGGAAAAAAGAGCTGTGGTTTTGTCCATTTCACTTAATCATGTCTCAAATCAATTACCGTATTTTCCGGACTATAAGGCGAATTTAAAATCCTTTGTTTTGTCTCAAAACTCGACAGTGCGCCTTATAACCCGGTGCGCCTAATGTAAGGAATCATTTTAGTTGAGCTTACCCACCTCGAAGCAATTTTATTTGCTACATGGTGAAATGATAAGTGTGACCAGTAGATGGCAGTCACACATAAGAGATACATGTAGACTGCAATATGACTCAAGTAAACAACACAAAAATTGTATATGTTACATTGAAAATATAGAACATTACACACGGCGCTCAAAAATCCATCACCATGTTTTAGTACGACTTTGGTAAGCTATGAAGCCGCACCGCTTGATGCTTCAACATAGGAGTATTATTATGGTGTGTGCATAAGGTAAGACATATTTTCTGGCGTTTTGTTTCGCAATATTATGCTGTGGAAGTCAATCCCTACCCGTTCCACGGATATCACGTCACAAGAGCCAGGCGTGCCGTTTTAACAGAGTTTTATTTTTCCATTCAGATTTCCAGCACAATCTTTTCATATAGTTTTTTCTCCAGTCGCTCTCCAACTTCCCTCCTCGGCTGGCCGCTCAATGTTAAAGACAACAGATGATTAGATTAACACGTACCACCTGTGAAATCTATTCACCTGCCAGCTGTGTCTCGCCGTCCCGCACAAGGCCCGCCCCTAGCTGATGGTAAAGCGGTGACCTTTGCTCTTGCAGGCGCGCTGACGCACTTCCCTCCACATATGCAAAAGCAACTTTTCTTACCTTCTGGTACCTGCTGATCTGTATTTGGGATCTGCATAAATCCTGAAAATTTGCACGCGTCCGCCTTTGTAGTCCGTGCTGACACCGTAGTCGATAAGCTTCTTCTTTTTCTCTATCTTCTTGTTATGTGACATTCACCCTCCGCTGTTGCCATTTCTAATATAAAGTAGTGTAAAGTTCTCACTTATATCTGTCAGTAAACTCGCCATGAAAGCGCTAAAACATACCGGTGTAGTGAGTTGACATTATTCACCCAAGGAACTTCAGCTTTTAGAGAGTTACGTTTTTTCACGGGACACATTTCCGGTGTTGTTGTTACCGGATGAGGAGATGCTGCTCCGTTATTGATTGAAGTAAAGTCTGAATGTCATTAAAACAGTTAGCGCCATCTTTGGACACTTCTTCCACTCCCGTCCTTGCACGCTACACCGCTACAACAAAGATGACGGGGAGAAGACGCTGTCGAAGGTGAGCCACGTAGATAAGACCGCCCACGAAACGATGCAAACATAATCCATGCAACATTTTGACCAAAGAACCACCATTGCATGTTATGTAGACCAGTGGTCCCCAACCACCAGGATGCAGCCCGGTACCAATTGGTCCACGGACCGGTACCGGGCTGCATCCCGGTGGTTGGGGACCACTGGTCTACATAACATGTAATGGTGGTTCTTTGGTCAAAAATGTTTTTTTTTTATTTCTTGTGCGGCCGCGGCCCGGTACCAATCGGTCCACGGACCGGTACCGGGCCGCGGCCGCACAAGAAATTAAAAAATTTTTTTTTTTTTTTAATTTTAATTTTTTTTTTTTATTAAATCAACATAAAAACACAATATATACATTATACATCAATATAAATCAATACAGTCTGCAGGGATACAGTCCGTAAGCACACATGATTGTATTTCTTTATTACAAAAAAAAAAAAAAAAAAAATTTAATTTCTTGTGCGGCCGCGGCCCGGTACCAATCGGTCCACGGACCGGTACCGGGCTGCATCCCGGTGGTTGGGGACCACTGGTCTACATAACATGTAATGGTGGTTCTTTGGTCAAAATTTTTTTTTTTTAATTTCTTGTGCGGCCGCGGCCCGGTACCAATCGGTCCACGGACCGGTACCGGGCCGCGGCCGCACAAGAAATAAAAAAAAAAACATTTTTTTTTTTAATTTTAATTTTTTTTAAAAATTAAATCAACATAAAAAACACAATATATACATTATACATCAATATAAATCAATACAGTCTGCAGGGATACAGTCCGTAAGCACACATGATTGTATTTCTTTATTACAAAAAAAAATAAAAAATTTTTTACTACCCCCCCCGCCTCCCACCTTCGGTCCGTGGGACAAATTTTCAAGCATTGACCGGTCCGCAAGTACAAAAAGGGTTGGGGATCACTGATGTAGACCACAAGGAAGTGTTTTACATTTAGAAAAAAATAATAATAATTTGACTCCTTTAATGCGCCTTATATATGAAAAAAGATCGAAAATAGACCATTCATCGGCAGTGCGCCTTATAATCCCATGGTCCGGAAAACACGGTACGTGGTTACTAGAAGTGAACTTTGTTAACTCTATTACATAAGTTTTAAATCCATGTTTTCCAATACAAGTCTTGTATTGGATTTCCTCCCAGCGTGCAAGTGTGCCTCATGACATTCCGGGTGAAGTCAGGACCCGGTCATAAAAAAAAAACCCAGAAAAAAGTTTTCCTCTTCCTCGGCCTCCATGTTGCAGTCGGTGGACTGAGCCAGCATCTTTCCTGCTTTCGGGCTTTAGGCGCTTGCACGGCGGATTATTATTGGCGTGGCTTTAAAGTCCCCTGAGTCACGTTGATCTCCTGTCAAGTCAAGCCAGGTAGAGAATAACATCGATGGAGAGTCGCTGTAATCCAACCGGGGATCACTCCAAATGGGATGGGTCACTCCAGAAATAAATATATAAAAAAAAAAATCTCTGTCTTGTATTGACAGGGATTGACCCCGATGTCTTTGGTCATCATGGGATTTAGACGACATTCAATGACTGCTCTTGCCTCCCAGCAGCAATTGTCCCTTTTTTTTTTAATCGCCAACAACCCGTCATGTAGTCCAGTCGCAGCTGCGATAGAGGTCAGATAAAGCCTTTGACGAAACCACAAGGTGACCAACTATATAAGGGTCAGGATTAAATAAACTCTGCTTCTCCATGCTACTTTTCAGACATGTTGAAGTGTGCAAGTGTAAAATCCGTCACAATAAAGACTTGCAATTTACAGGTTACCGTATTCTCCGCACTATAAGGCGCACCGGGTTATAAGGCGCACCTTCAATGAATGGCCTATTTTAAAACTGTGTTCATATATAAGGCGCACCGCATTATAAGGCGCATAGAATAGATGCTACAGTAGAGGCTGGGGTCTTTACACAAACACACAAATGGAAATGAAACGGCACGCCTCGCGCAGTCATATATCCCAGCATGCACCGTGCGCTTCTTCTTCTACGGGGGGAAAAATGAAGTCGGCGGCTGCTTACCGTAGTTGCGAGACCTGTTGTGACTCAATATTGGTCCATATTTTAGGCACACCGGATTATAAGGCGCACTGTCAGCTTTTGAGAAAATTGGAGGTTTTTAGGTGCGCCTTATAGTGCGAAAAATACGGTACTCGCCTCGTTTTCTTATCCACCCTTGCGAGCAAGGATAAACAAGGAAACCAGCGAACATGTCACCCCTGCTAGCGTGAGCTAAGTTAAACAAGAAAACAAGAGGCACCCCTGCTAGTGCGAGCTAAATTAAACAAGAAAACAAGAGGTACTCCTGTTAGCGCGAGCTAAATTAAACAAGAAAACAAGAGGTAGCATGTTACCCCTGCTAGCGCGAGCTAAGTTTAACAAGAAAACTAGAGGTAGCATGTTACCCCTGCTAGCGCGAGCTAAGTTAAACAAGAAAACAAGAGGTAGCATGTTACCCCTGCTAGCGCGAGCTAAGTTAAACAAGAAAACAAGAGGTAGCATGTTACCCCTGCTAGCGCGAGCTAAGTTAAACAAGAAAACAAGAGGTAGCATGTTACCCCTGCTAGTGTGAGCTAAGTTAAACAAGAAAACAAGAGGTAGCATGTTACCCCTGCTAGCGCGAGCTAAGTTAAACAAGAAAACAAGAGGTAGCATGTTACCCCTGCTAGTGTGAGCTAAGTTAAACAAGAAAACAAGAGGTAGCATGTTACCCCTACTAGTGTGAGCTAAGTTAAACAAGAAAACAAGAGGTAGCATGTTACCCCTGCTAGCGCGAGCTAAGTTACACAAAAAAAACAAGAGGTAGCATGTTACCCCTGCTAGCGTGAGCTAAATTAAACAAGAAAACAAGAGGTAGCATGTTACCCCTGCTAGCGTGAGCTAAATTAAACAAGAAAACAAGAGGTAGCATGTGCTAGGGCAAGCTAAATTAAACAAGAAAACAAGAGGTAGCATGTTACCCCTGCTAGTGTGAGCTAAGTTAAACAAGAAAACAAGAGGTAGCATGTTACCCCTACTAGTGTGAGCTAAGTTAAACAAGAAAACAAGAGGTAGCATGTTACCCCTGCTAGCGCGAGCTAAGTTGCACAAAAAAACAAGAGGTAGCATGTTACCCCTGCTAGCGTGAGCTAAATTAAACAAGAAAACAAGAGGTAGCATGTCACCCCTGCTAGTGTGAGCTAAATTAAACAAGAAAACAAGAGGCAGCATGTTACCCCTGCTAGGGCGAGCTAAATTAAACAATAAAACAAGAGGTAGCATGTTACCCCTGCTAGTGTGAGCTAAATTAAACAAGAAAACAAGAGGTAGCATGTTACCCCTGCTAGCGCGAGCTAAGTTAAACAAAAAAAAACAAGAGGTAGCATGTTACCCCTGCTAGCGCGAGTTAAATTAAACAAGAAAACAAGAGGTAGCATGTTACCCCTGCTAGCGCGAGCTAAGTTAAACAAAAAAAACAAGAGGTAGCATATTACCCCTGCTAGCGCGAGCTAAATTAAACAAGAAAACAAGAGGTAGCATGTCACCCCTGCTAGCGCGAGCTCAGTTCAACAAGGAAACCAGCTAAATTAAACAGGGAAACAAGATAACATTGCCATCCCAGCTGTTGCTAGCTCGCTAAAGCCACGGAAGCCAGCTGATTGATTGATTGATTGAAACTTTTATTAGTAGATTGCACAGTACAGTACATATTCCGTACAATTGACCACTAAATGGTAACACGCCAATAAGTTTTTCAACATGCAGTGTTTCCCACACATTCATTTATTTGTGGCGGCCCGCCATGAAAGAATTACATCCGCCACAAATTTAAAAAAAATAAAATAAAATAAAAATCTTTTTTTGTCCTGTCCAGCTTCTCAGGAAAATCATATAGTTGATGTAGATCCTGTTGCGTTTGACCAGATGTTCCTCCAAGTGGGATGTAAAACGCTGGTCAGTCCCAAGTTCCTTAATGACATATCAACTGAACTCAAACGGTACCACCAAGCACAGAATAGGTATTTTGTAATTTTATTGTCAAAGCTTTGGCAATAATGAGACCAGCCTCGAACAACACATACAAATGCGCAGCCCAAGTTGATCTGGCCTTCCACCGGCCAAAAGCAACTCTTTTCACACAAAGAAAGCCCGCCTTTCCCCTCCCCCCAACACTGATAAGAAGAGAGACTTGGGGGTTGTGTTCACATTCCTGATGGTTTACGACCCTATCTAACCAGGCAATCTGAAGACAAAGAGAAACTAGTATACAGAGTAAAATTAAGGAAAGAAATGAGCTGATTCAAACATGATTATGAATAAAGAAATAGCTCTTAAACATATGCATTATCTACAATCCCCCTTCAGATCTTATCCAAAAGATCTCTCCTACGAGAGCAACACCTCTAAAGCACGCCCCACATTAAAGTAGGTGCTGTAGTTTTTTTTTCTTTGAGCAAGCTAGCAATAAAACAACAGCATATTTACATGGATGACAGATGGAGGGAGTCCACGTCAATGTCGTCATGGTCAGGGAAGGAAATCAACAATTCTCGAAAGTCTCCATTTTGCTTGACCCCCTTCAAAGACATAACGAGCCCAGAAACAGGGTGGGGTTGACCTTCTACAGCTCTAACAATGATGCGGGTGCATAGAGACTTAGCACAAGGGGCGATAAAGCAACCGCAAGAGGCTATAATGGCCAAGAAAACTCCAATGGAGACCAGGACAGACTTAATTAGGTCAGTCCACCTGCCAAATGTGCTTTGGAGCCAATCTTTAAAGGGGTCAGAGACCCCTGAAACTTCAGTAAGTTCCTTAGACAGGGCCTGGAGGCCCTCTAAGGCCCTCTGAACTGAGCCATCTGGTGCAGTGTTGTTAGGAATGAAGGTACAGCATTGGTCACCAAACATTGCACACACGCCTTCTTCCTTGGCTAGGATGCGGTCAAGGGCTATGCGGTTCTGGATGGCCATGAGAGAGGTCGGGGCAAGTTGTTCAGCAAGTCCCTCAACGGCGTCACGAGTCAGGTTGGTCAGTCTCAACAGATTATAAAAAACATAGTTAATGCGTTCAACATTTTTAGTAGCAGTCACAGGGAAAATAGCACCAATGATAGGAAGGTTCTCGAAACCTGCACAGGATTCACACCACAATTTGTGTTGTGAGGGGACCCCTCTTGGTTGTCCAATTGCATCAAAGTAAACACCATCAGGGTTTCTCATCAGATCAAAGGAGCCCTTTACACTCCTTCGAGATAAAACATGGCGGCGTCGGCAAGAAGTTAGAGAGGCCGCTGAGACAGGAGTTACAAGGGGAGTTAATTTGGTACCCACTAGGGTGAGTGGGGTCACCAGTCTAACCATAGTACAAAGCCCTACGGATAACGTTGGGATTCTAATGTACAATCTGTGCTCCCCACAATACCAGAATAAGTCAGCTTGTGCCCAAGGGCCTATCCTTGAGCCATCTATCAGTGTGGTGCATCAGGAAGGGTTAATGTCACCCAATTTGTTGGGGGACGAAGAGGGTCCTTTGAGTTGAAAACACGTGTAATTCAGCTTTTGGGCCACAAATGGAAGAAGTCGGGTGGAATTGTCAACAGGAGGGTACACACTAGCCAACAAATCGCACCCTGGTGGCGTGGGTTCAGAGAACAAGGAAATAAGACAGTTTGAGCCATTTATGTCAGTCAACTTAAAAGGGGCGGGGTAAGTGTGGGGAAAAGGACGTCCAGCGGAACAAGCAACACAGTCACCCAGGTTTTGGCATCCACCTGAGCCACAGGTTTACCTGTACCCGCTCCTAAGGTCAAAGTTACCAGGCCTTCGGTGGTGATGTCATTAGCACGCACAGATGTGAGAGCCTTTGAAACACCACCAAGGTGGGGTGGTACTTTAGGTGCTACAGAGGGTGTAGAGGTAGTTAACGCCCTCTCAAGGACATTAATTTTAATAATTAGAGTCTGTATCAGTCAGGTCAACCCCCAAAACAACATAAAAGGGACGATGGGCACCACTTACCATAGTATGTTGTCTGCATCCGACACCAATGGTTCAGGGTTGAGTCGTAACAAATATAGAGGTTATTACCACGGTAATAGCTATTGTGTCCCCCGTAATTAATCACACTGCATAGGTCAAAAAATAAGTCTTGCTATCCCCTTTGACCCAGTCTATTTAAAGTCCGCTGTTTGTTCTTAGACACTTGTCAGTCACTGTCGTCAGGAAGGAAGAACTGAGACACAAAGACAGTAGAACACGCCCAAGCACCAGTCCGTCAGGGAACACTACCGGGTGTGACATCCTGCTTTTCGTCTATCAAAATCAGAGTAATTCAGGTAACGAAACGGGGATAAACATCAAACATTTCACTTAATATAACGACACAGATAGTTATGCTGAAAACAAGCAAGAGAAATTGGATAACTTCGAGTATAAAGGCTGGTCTCAAATAAGGATATACAATATAGAAGTTGAAAAGAGTAATATAGGTAGAAAATCTCTCTCTCAGCGTCGTCTTCTGGGCTGTAGGATTATGTGGTGTAATTAAAGCCTCGCTCTTCTATGACACTAAAAATGAGTCGTTTTCTGCTCCCGTTCTTCTTCAGCTGCCTCAGGCTCAAAAGGCGCTGCTGGGGGTCGAGTGGGGCAGATGTAGTGGCGATGTCAGCAATGACATCCGCTGGTAATCTGTCAGGTTCTTCAGCAGGAGTGTAGAGGGAGAGGTGGTACCAGGTGTCCCCTTTTCCAGCTAGTCGAAGGGCGTGAGACGTCCGTTCCACGACCTTGAAGGGACCACCTGGGCTCCGTCCACTTGCGTTTGATGACCTTGATCTTGACCCTCTCAGCGGCCGGAAGGGAATCTGGAGTGGCGGGCTGTCATCCTCGTATCTGTACAGAAGAACTGGCACACAAATTCTGCATTTTTTGTGTAAAATACCATTTTGGTTTTACGCTGAGTCCTCCTTCCATGGCGGCTGCTGGTCCTGGGCTGACCTGTATGCAGCTCATAGGGTGAAAAAACTCAAAGGGCGGTAAAACAGTTTTATTCACGGACCTTCGAATGATCATTAACGCTAATTGCAACATGTCAATCCAATTAAATTTGGTCTGTGCACAGATTTTAGCCAATTAGTTTTTAATGTTCTGGTCCATCCTTTCAACCTTACCTTGGGACTTAGGATGGTACCCCAAACCTGTGTTCTAGTCCGAAAGCCTTTTCGACCAAGGCTAAGTGAGTATTTTTTTTTTTAATGGTTGCCGTTGTCTGACCTAATCTTTTTTGGGGAAACCATGTCGGGGTTCTAGGTCATTCACAAGTCATTTAATTACTGATATTGCATCCTCTTTTGAGGTTGTTGTTGCTTCCGGCCAACCACTGTGATTGTCAACACAAGTCAGTACGTACCTTTTCCCTTGTACCGTATTGATCATATCAGTGAAATCAAAGACTATACATGGTTCACCCTCACCTCCTCCATATTCTAAATTTGATCTACTAAACTACTATCGATGTGTAAAATCGTTATTTTCAAATTAAAATTAGTTATAACTTCTTACCCACGGTAAAAACGTTAAAACTATGGAATGTGTCAGAGTCGGATGATTGTCGATTTTGTTCCAAGGAGTCTGTATCCACCCTCACTCACCCCCTTCTGTTTCTGAAAAAAGGACTGTGTTAGTCATACTATCACTTTCAGAAACATCTAAGAAAAAGGTCAGCTAATAGTCAAGTAGCGGAGGACAGGTCATGTTTGAGGTCAATGATTGTCTCTTTAGCCTCTATGGTCCACTGGGGGGTGGTGTTAGGGTAGGGGACCCCTTAGCAATATCACAATTAACTCAAACTCAACTAAACCCTAGCTTTTATGTAACTTATTCAATATGGTGAAAGTAACAAATATGCTTATATTTATATTGTCACCAATACTAGAAAAATACTACCCTTGTGGCGAATGCTTTAGCAATAGTATTTTGAAATTTTACCACACCTGGTGGCCCCAATAATTCATTAAGTCAAGCTCATGTTGTAGAAAGTTGAATGATGCAGACACGTTTGTTACTGAATACTTTCTATCAGACTTCTGTCTTGACAACTATGTGTATGTAATGAGCAACTATAATTATTTGATATGCTTAAATGTGTAATGTGTCGTTTTAGCTCAGCTGTTGTGTAGCTGCTAGCTCCTCGTAGCCTACAGGTGTCTAAAGTGCAGCCCATAGTTATGTGTTTAACACAACTATGTGCTAAACCTAAACAATTGAAAATGTGGTATTTGGGTGTCGGTGTAATGTTTGGCAGCTACGCCGTGTCTTATCATTGCACCTAAGTTCTTTGGTTTTGTAGGCGAGACAGAGAGCAAGTGAACAATGTGGGACACAATTGTGTCCATCTTATACCATGCTAGTTGTTTCAAAGATAGGTCAACATGAGCAACCACACCTTGAGTTCCAACATATATAAATATACAAAGGAGTCAAAGGTCTCCTGGTATGAGTGTCTAACTGGTGATCATAACATATGGCGAGTCGGGTGGCAGAACACACGGAAGCATCTCAGCCAGTCAGGGTTTTCACTGTTAGAGCAGATGGATGTCAGCCATTCCTGTTGTTTCAGGCTGTGGTAGGAGCCTTGGTAGTGGTGTCGCAGCTTGGTGGTTGAGCCGTCAGGTAACACCAGGAATGTTCCTTCTGTGCGATTTGAATGTCAGGGTACAGTCTGTAAAGGAGGTCCAGCAATCTGAACCGGAAGTGGTTTGGTGACAGGTAACCTTGTGACCCCAGCGAAGCCTTCGACCTTTAAAGAGGAAGCACACAGTTTCTTTGGTACCTCTGCATTCAGAATCGAATGGGTGGCGCCAGTGTCAATCACGAACTGATAACATTGTCGTTGACACTCATGTCCAGCAGGGGGCCAGTCTGTATCTCCTGCTGGGGCTCCTGCGGTGGGCGTCCTTTGCCACGCTTTTGTGTTCGTTTGTTGGCACTACGGAACCTTTCCCGTTCGAAAATGTTCACGACTCCAGTGACCAGGCTGGTCACAGCCGAAACAGTTTCCACCCCGGACTGGCTTTGAAGCATCGTGTTGTCCACCACCCGAGTCCAACCGTCTGGTCGCACGTCTGTTGAGGATTCTTTCCTCCACCTGTTGGAACTCAAAAGCAAGGTCAGCCACTGCTGAATATATCCTAGCTGATCTTTGACCTTTTGGTTCTTTTAACCTTTTATTTTCAGCGATCTGTAAATTAAGGAGTTGCTTCCTTGCTGCTCTGTCATTAGCCTTATCATTTTCACCTTGCTTAGTCCAATTCTGCATGTGGTGGATAAGGTGCCTCTCCCAGGTAGCACCGTCAGCTCCTGGTATATCAGGATTAGCATCCATCCTTTTTTTCACCACAGTTGGCATTGCGTCAAGTACGGCTCGTCTAAAAAACTGTCGGTGTTCCCCTTCTTTACTGGGGTGCACACCTGTAGCACGTGACCATTGCTCTTTAGCTTGACTTATGAATACATAAGGTGACTCACCATCTTTCCACTGATAAGTGGGTGTGGCATTTTGACACGGAAGAGGAAAGAGACTGCGCATAGCAGTAGCTATGTCGTGAATGTATGGTGTTATTGGCAGGGTCTGAGGTTCAGCCATTAATCCTGCTTGTTGTTCCATGTTTTGGCCATCTTGCGTGGAAACACAACGATACAAAATGCCCCTAAAGTCTCCTACTGAGAGTGTGTATCCTGCTGTTAGTTTGTCTAACGTATTAAGCCAAAGACTCCCACCTTCAGACACAGGTGGGAGTTTGTCAACGATGGCCTGTATGTCTGCAACAGCAAAAGGCTTATATTGGAATCTGCCGCTATTATCAGGAAAAAGTGGATATGCGTGTCCCTCCAGCTTTTTTTTTAAGCGTGTGTTGTATGCATGTGGTTCATGTGGGTGTTGGTCAATGTAGCCTTCCATTGAGCCATTAACAGTTACAGGAGACCACAAAGTCTGGCTCTGTTGTGTGTTGTTCGAGAATGTCTGATGTGCACGTGAGAGACTGTCATCTACTGGGGGAGGGCATTTGTTTATGGCAACAAAATGGTCTGGCGTGTAAAGTGAGGAGTTCTGCATTGACTCATGCATTATCTGCTGTCTAGTAAGATTAGGCATATTCGGGAGGTTTTCCGCTGGGTGGCTGTTATTTTGGGGCTTAGGCACCAGAGGTGATTTACACTCAGGAGACAGCATTAGTTTTGGAGGAGGGTTCAATCTTAGAGAGGCTGTGTGAGCACCGCCCTCATTTGTCACAGGAGTAGGGGGTGGACCAGAGAGCTTTGTTTCTGTTTCGACCACCAGGGCTCCTCCTGTGACTGTCAAAAGTGGGTATAAAGACGCCTCCGGCTTTACGTCATAGGGCGGTGGCTTAGTCAAAGTCTGGGCGGGTCGTTTGAATTGTCTTGCGCATGCGCGACAGGCGAAACACCAATCAGTCTAGTCTGTCCTATTTGTCTCATTAATCATCGGTTCTTTTGCTGCATTTCGTTTTTCCACGTAATCCCCGTTTACTTTTATCATACGCTAAACTCTTAAATTCTCGAGCACCAACCCTGCTCTTTTTTTCTCTTGACCATTTTCACCAGCGCGCGCACACACACACACATGCACGTGTAAGCACTCACGCACACACAAGCAAGTGCCTACAGCCCTACGCACACACACACACGCACACGTAAGCACTCTCTCTGCGTTTCACTTTACCATAAAACTTCCAGTTACTTTTTTATTTTATTTTTTATTTTACCAGACGTTTGAGTTCACAACTTTTCGAGTATTGTAAACTCCCTCTTAACCCTTTCAAGGAACGTTCTCTTTTCTTTTCTTTTTTTTTTTTTTTTTTTTTCTTTTTAAACTTTACCTGCTAATTCCATTGTCGACAACAGTGCATTCAATGGATTATTAAACAGTAATGATTCATCACATTTTCCCCAGCCGTCATCACATTCTTTTCTGTCACACTCCTTGGCCATTGTGTCTATTTTTTTCAGAAGGGCCTCGAACCCCTGAAGGCCTTTAACCCACAAACCATACGGCGGCCTTTAACCCCGTAATTTTTCGTACAATACGCAGCTAGAGCCTCTAACTCTAACCCGTGCAATTTATCGTGCAATATGCAGGCCTCTAACCTCCATATCATACGAGGGCCTTTAACCCGTTACTCTTTTAGGCGGCGACCAACTACCCAGGGTGAGCCACACCCAACTATTAGTTCACTCGTCAATGAAACTGCCCGTCACGGTAATCGAGACACAATGGCGTGAGTTGACCACCTATTTACAATTTTAATGCAATGGCAGGCTCGGCAAAAATGCAATCAATCTATCAAAATCACCATTCTGTGTCTGCGGTACAAAGCAGTGTTTAACTTACAGACTTCTGGGCAGACTCCTAATGCAGATTTTATCTAAAAAGAAAGGTTCTGCTTACCTTGAATTATGTTTTGGCCATGTGAGTCTGTCCAGAAGATTGCAAGAGAAGGTCCAATTGTCAGCGTGTCATCCCGGACGAGCCCCCAAATTGTTGCGTTTGACCAGATGTTCCTCCAAGTGGGATGTAAAACGCTGGTCAGTCCCAAGTTCCTTAATGACATATCAACTGAACTCAAACGGTACCACCAAGCACAGAATAGGTATTTTGTAATTTTATTGTCAAAGCTTTGGCAATAATGAGACCAGCCTCGAACAACACATACAAATGCGCAGCCCAAGTTGATCTGGCCTTCCACCGGCCAAAAGCAACTCTTTTCACACAAAGAAAGCCCGCCTTTCCCCTCCCCCCAACACTGATAAGAAGAGAGACTTGGGGGTTGTGTTCACATTCCTGATGGTTTACGACCCTATCTAACCAGGCAATCTGAAGACAAAGAGAAACTAGTATACAGAGTAAAATTAAGGAAAGAAATGAGCTGATTCAAACATGATTATGAATAAAGAAATAGCTCTTAAACATATGCATTATCTACAATCCCCATATAGGCTGTTCAGATTTACTTAACAAAAGAGAAGTGTAGGATACTTCTCTTGTTGCCTTATTTGTATTTGACCACTACTGTTTTCTGTTTATTTGTTACTGACTGTAGCAGGACACCTCTGCCTCTGTTTCACTTTATGTTGCTGGTAAATAATATGGTTGTAGTAGTAGGCTAAAGTTAAATTATTTAGTATGCACTAATTAAAGGGGCAGAGCTTTAAGAGACATTTTAGCTTTTATATTTTATAAGATATATTTTTTGTAAGAACCACAATTAATAAATTTATTTCAGTGAATAACTTATTGTTCAAATCTGTATATAAATATGTACATAAAGTGTTGTAATTATATTGTAAAATGGATGGATGGATGGACGTTTAAAACAAAACTGTTATTAATTATTAGTAAGTATAATTTTTTTGAGCCTTTTTAGAGAAAATCATATCATTGTAGTAAATTATGCAAATTAGCCGATGACGTCATGGTGACCACGCCCATAGCCACGCCCCCACCACCACAGGTATCTTGGCAGTTTATGGGAAACACTGACTTGTTTAAGTCGGGGTCCACGTTAATCAATTCAATAGCTGGGATAGCATGTTACCTTGTTTCCTTGTTTGATTTAGCTAGCGCCAGCAAGGGTGACATGTTAGCTGAATGAAGCATGAAGGCATGAACCATGAAGATTCTAGCGGGAACTCTCATTCACCCCTTTTTCGATTACGCATGCACCTCTACCTCAGCACCTCCAAAACCCTCCAATCTAGACTCCAAACATCCCAGAACAAGCTAGTCAGGTTACTTCTAGACCTCCACCCCAGATCACACCTCACTCCTACCATTTAGTGGTCAATCGTACGGAATATGTACTGTACTGTGCAATCTACTAATAAAAGTTTCAATCAATCAAATCAATGCTAGCTAAATTTAAAAAGGATGTCGCACATACATACGGCAGATTTTGAAGCGGACGTAGCATAGATTAAAGGTAAATCAATAGCTAGTTAAAGTGTTTTTTTTACGCTACTCGCAACGTTATTGCGGAGAATTTAGCTGCCGCCAAGGCGGATAAATGTTTTACTGATGCTGTTTGACAAAATGTGCACAACATTGAACCCAGGGGGATGGAGTCAGGGATAATAGAGCTGGTAGTGACTGAATGGCCAGCATTCATTGAACAGAGTTGGTGCAAAGTTGCAGTGCGAGAATGGAGAGGCTTCTAATGTGTGGAAAACAGTATTTCATCAGTAGTGAAGCTCAAGTCATTCAAGGCAACATCAACATTTCAAAGGAAAAAGTCTCATGGATCAATCTTTAATTCCGTCTCGTTTTTCAGACGCAATTCAAGCGATTGAAGTCGTTACGTCGGTGTAGGGATGATACTCGAAACCGGTTTTCCCGGTTGTTTGATAAGAAAAGAACCGAGTCCTCGGACTCGAATCCCTTTTTGAGAACCGGTACCCGTTATCGAGACCACTATAGTAAAGGAAAAGAGTTGATTCTTTATTCGAATCCCGTCCCGACCAGAAATGCTCCGTGGGACATCACAATAAATGACGTCACGTAGCTCAGTCATTAGGCGCAGATAGCGAAAGCAGGGAAACAATGGACGGGAAAAAGCGCTCCGAGGTGTAATAAAGTTCAAAACAAAAGCTATAATCCATCAAATAACTTTACTGAGAGATTTTAGCAGGGTAAAACACATGACGAACACTTTTACGACCAACCGGAAACATAGCAACCAGGCTAGCAACGCACCTCCTTTACGGCAGCTGTCGCAACGTTCTTAAAACAACCGCAGCACATACATATATATACAACATATCTCCCTTTTTTAACTTTTGTTTTTCTTTCCTTGTAAACAAAACAAAATCACACTGTAGATGTGTTGTCTGTCTAATTATAAATAATGCAGACGAGGCGTGTTGGCTGAGTTCTTGACGTTTACTTTCACAGCGTGGCAACATGCAACACTTTTCGGGGCTACCGCGCATGCTCGTAACTCCCGTTGCATGCTGGGTAGTGTAGTTGTTATATTCCCTAGCTCATAACATTTTTCCCCCATAAAGAAATAATGTTAACTCAATAAAGTGTATTTCTTTTTTTAGCTTTAACTTTTCATTTATTAGCATTGTAACCACATTTGCAAAGAACTTTTCTCTTCATAGAATGTTCTCTCAATAAAGAAATAAAGTGCAACAATGTCAAAGCATCATAACAAACAGTTATGTCAAATAGCAGCAGAAGTGCACTTTTTGGAGAGCTGTATTATTTTCCGTTTTGTGCCCAAGGGACTGATTTTATTTAACACTATATTATTATTTATACACCTATAGTGATCACAGAGACAGGTTGTTTTTGTGTTACTGGATATATTTGTTTCTCTGAAAAATCCCACTTAATATACTTTGGGTAACAACAGTCAATATTTATTTATTTTATTTTATTTTTTTAGGTGGGTAACAGTCAATATTTATTTATTTATTAGATTTTATTTTTTTATTATATAATAAAAGTGAGCTTTTGTTAAACCAAATATTGTGTGTTTTTTTCCATATACAACAACCTATCTGGACTCGATAAGAGAATCGATAAGGAATCGGTTCGATAAGAGGATTCGATAATAGGCTCGAACTCGATAATTCCTTATCAAACATCATCCCTACGTCGGTGTTAACTTTTCCAAATAAATACTTTCAGATGGCAGCTGAGTGTGAGGTTGCCTGGCAATGTGTATCCATACAAATATCAATCGATGGAATATGCGGAAGCGAATCAAACCAAAATAAAGTAAAACCACTCAACCCTTTAAAGACAGGAGTTGATGCAAACGTCTGCTGCTGGTTTTTGTCCTTCTTCTACCACCCAGTAATACATCTTTCACTCCTTTTTTAAACTGATTTTTGAGTTACCACAGTTTTTACCTGCAACTTTTCTTTCACTGTTCTTGAGAATTGAAATATAAACGACCACATAATATGACTTCAACAAAGCAATGCATCAATAAGCTGCATGTATGCACTTATGTACACTACCGTTCAAAAGTTTGGGGTCACCCAAACAATTTTGTGGAATAGCCTTCATTTCTAAGAACAAGAATAGACTGTCGAGTTTCAGATGAAAGTTCTCTTTTTCTGGCCATTTTGAGCGTTTTCTGGCCAATGTGATGCTCCAGAAACTCAATCTGCTCAAAGGAAGGTCAGTTTTGTAGCTTCTGTAACGAGCTAAACTGTTTTCAGATGTGTGAACATGATTGCACAAGGGTTTTCTAATCATCAATTAGCCTTCTGAGCCAATGAGCAAACACATTGTACCATTAGAACACTGGAGTGATAGTTGCTGGAAATGGGCCTCTATACACCTATGTAGATATTGCACCAAAAACCAGACATTTGCAGCTAGAATAGTCATTTATCACATTAGCAATGTATAGAGTGTATTTCTTTCAAGTTAAGACTAGTTTAAAGTTATCTTCATTGAAAAGTACAGTGCTTTTCCTTCAAAAATAAGGACATTTGAATGTGACCCCAAACTTTTGAACGGTAGTGTACATGTTTGGACTGAACAACATGCAACAATTTGGCTTTTGCCTCAGATAGTTTTAATAATTGTGTTTTCATGACTTTATTATTTTGGTCTGCATGCTGTACTTTTATTGCTACTACTGTCTTGTATACCAAATACAGTGTTGCTGCTTTTGGAACTTTACTTTTCCTGACAGTAGACGCCCCAGGGATCACATTTAATCTCAATTAGTTTAATTTATATTGTTATACATTTTGATTTCATTTTAATTTCATTTGATCACTGTTGTTTTGTAATTACATTTTAATGTAATGTAATGTAATTTATTGTGTTTTACATTCTGATTAAATTTTAATTTGATTTAGTTTGTTATATTGTGATTACATTTAAATGTATTAAAATGTAATTTATTTTTATTTATATTTTGATTACATTTTTATTCATTTGAATGTGTTATATTAATATTTTCTTTCTTTCTTTAAATTTAATTTTAGTTTTCTTGTGATTAAATGTATTTCGATTTAATAATTTATTTGTTATATTGTGATTACATTTTGATTTCACTTTAATTTAATTTATATACATTTTTATTATTTTGTGATTAAATATTAATTCATTTTATTTAATGTGACTTAGTTTGAGTTATATTGTGATTTAAATTGTATTTATCCTAATGTACTTTGATTTAATTTGAATTATGTTGTGATTAAATTGTTTATTTTTAAATTTAAATTAGTTTATTTTGTGATTTGTGATTTTAATTAAATACAATTTTATTTAGTTTGGTATATTATGATTACATTTTTATTCAATTGAATTTGATTTAGTTTGTTACATTAAGATCAAATTTGTATTTATTTTATTTTGATTTATTGTAATTTAATTTAATTTAGCTTTAATTATATTGTGATAAGATGTTAATCTATTTTAATGTTATATAGTTTTAGTTAAAATGTGAATACATGTATTTTTAATTTAAAGTTTTTTTTAATTTGGTGATTCAATTCTAACTCATTTAAATGTAATTTAATTTGATTTAGTTTTTTTTGTATTGTGATTGAATTTAAATTTATTTTCATTGATCTAGTTTGTTATACTGAAATATAATTTTTTAAATTGTAATTTAATTTGAATGTTTTTGTTGTATAGTGATTCCATTTTGATTCATAATAAATAGATTTTGTATATTGTGATAGATTTTTGATATTTTTTGTAATTTAAATTAGGTTTGAGTTATCTTGTGATTACATTTATTTTATTTTAATTTAGTTCTAGTTATGTTTTGATTTAATTTAAATAAGCTTTAGTTATATTGTGATTAAATATATATTTATTTTAATGTTATTTAGTTTTTGCTACATTGTGATTCAATTAAAATTCTTTTTTTTTAAATTTAGTTATGTTCTGAATTAATTTGAATTAGTTTTAGTTGTATTGTGATTACATTTACATTCATTTTAATTTAATTTAGTTTGTTATATTATTGTGATTACATTGAAACGTGTCCATTTTCAAATTCAATTTAGTGTTAGTTATATTGTGATTTAATTTAAATAGATTTTAACTTCCATTTTAATTTTGGAATTCTATTTAATTTGAACCAAATTATGATATTGCAAATTAGACAGTACATTTTAAAACCAGTTGTAAATTCCCCAATTTACACATCCACAGAATTAACTTATAGTTGCGGGTGGTACTGTAGGTGCCTGATCCACAAGAAAAAAAAAAATCCGTAATGGTCTATAATTAACTCCACAAAAAAAAAGACACCGGCATTGACAACTGTGGCTGTAGGCAACCTACTCGTGTCATTTCTTTTAACTCCAAAAGATGGCAGTAATTGCATATTTTTTTTCTTTAAAATTGGTCATTTGTTAATTGGATCCTTTTTTTCCTGTTTATTCTACAAATACAATTACTACAAAAAAAGGTGACATTTTGACTTGAAATGTTTTTTTAAATATATAAATATTTGTAGCGTATCAGATTGATGTTGAATCAAAGTTCTTCCTCTACTGTACTCGCTGCTGAATGTGGTGTGTCGCTGTAAAGTAAGCAAGATTGCACTTCCTACATTTTCTGGCCTTGTGTAAATCTAATGAGACGTATCAGAGCATCAAACCTCACTGCGGATTGCTAAATTTAAGCTACCGTATTTTCCTTGTTTTTCCTCAAAACTTGTCAGTACGTCTTATAACCCGGTGCACCTAATGTACGGATTAATTCTGGTTTTGCTTCGAAGCAATTTTATATGGTACATGGTGTAATAAGTGTGACCAGCAGATGGCAGTCAAACATAAGAGATACGCGTGGACTGCACTATGATGGCAATACGACTCAAATAAACAACACCAACATTTTATATGTTCCATTGAAAATATAGAACATTACACACGGCGCTCAAGAATCCATCAAAATGTTTTAGTACGACTTTGGTAAGCTATGAAGCCGCACCGCTTGATGTGCTTCAACATGCGAGTATTATGTGTATAAGGTAAGACATATTATCTGGCGTTTTGTTACGCAATATTATGCAAAAGCAACTTTTCTTACTTTCTGGTACCTGCTGATCTGTATTTGGGATCTGCATAAATCCTGAAAAATTGTGCGCTTCCGCCTTTGTAGTCGGTGTCCCGACCCCGTAGTCGATAAGCTTCTTCTATTTCTCTATCTTCTTGTTATGTGACATTCATCCTCCGCTGTTGCCATTTCTAATATAAAGTAGCGTAAAGTTCAGTAAACTCGCCATGAAAGCGCTAAAACATACCGGTGTAGTGACTTTACATTATTCACCGAAGGAACTTTAGTTATTAGAGAGTTCCGTTTTTTCACGGGACACATTTCCGGTGTTGTTGTTTCCGGATGAGGAGATGCTGCTCCGTTATTGATTGAAGTAAAGTCTGAATGCCATTAAAACAGTTAGCTCCATCTTTTAACACTTCTTCCACTCCCGTCCTTGCACGCTACACCGCTACAACAAAGATGACGGGGAGAAGACGCTGTCGAAGGTGAGCCACAAAAATAAGACCGCCCACAAAACGGCGCATCTGGAAGTGACTGTCAGAAAGCGGCTTGAAGATGATTTGTAAAACATAATCTATGCAACATTTTGATCAAAGAACCACCATTTCATGTTATGTAGACCACAAGGAAGATACATGCTTTAAAATGTAATATCGGAAATTATCGGTACGTTTTTTTTTATTATCGGTATCGGTCTTTTTTTTTTTTTTTTTAATTAAATCAACATAAAAAACACAAGATATGCTTACAATTAGTGCACCAACCCAAAAAAACCTCCCTCCCCCATTTACACTCATTCACACAAAAGGGTTGTTTCTTTCTGTTATTAATATCCTGGTTCCTACATTATATATCAATATAGATCAATACAGTCTGCAAGGGATACAGTCCGTAAGCACACATGATTGTGCGTGCTGCTGGTCCACTAATAGTACTGTAGTGGATTGTCCGAAGCTTAAACAGCAACAAAAGTGAGTTTAGTACAAAAGGTTTGTTTACCCATAGTCAAAAGTGCAAAGTTGGATTAAGCTGCCCATGCAGACAAACAAACGTCCTCCGGAGGACACAAGAATCAAGCAATCTTCCAGAGTCCTGGTCTCCTGGCCATTTTATCTGTTTCCCCATGTCCCAAGGTCCCGTTGTTTTCGACACGTTTGTTTTTCAACATCCTTGAATCCCTTAGTCATGCTTAGACAATCAAAACATTTTGTAGAATGGTCAGAGCGACTCCATATTCAACTTTGTCCTGAATCTGGTCCTTCAATGGTATAGAATAGAAGAGAAATGAAACAAGCAGACATTCTTGATAGACACGAAATATAGCTCAAAGGTCAGAAATTCTACTACAGTACTAGGGCTGCAACAACTAATCGATTAAAATCGATTATTAAAATAGTTGCCGATGAATTTAGTCATCGATTCGTTGGATCTATGCTATGCGCATGCGCAGAGGTTGTTTTTTTGTTTTTTTTAAATAATTTTTTTTTTTTTTTTTTTTACTAAACCTTTATTTATAAACTGCAACATTTACAAACAGCTGAGAAACAATAATCAAAATAAGTATGGTGCCAGTATGCTGTTTTTTTTCAATAAAATACTGGATAAGATAGAAATGTAGTTTGTCTCTTTTATCCGATTATTAATCGAAGTAATAATCGACAGATTAATCGATTATCAGATTAATCGTTAGTTGCATCCCTATACAGTACTAACCTTTAACAGTTCATTTTACTCATTTTCATTAATTACTAGTTTCTATGTAACTGTTTTTGTATTGTTTTACTTTCTTTTTTATTCAAGAAAATGTTTTTAATTTATTTATCTTATTCTATTTTATTAATTTAAAAAAAAAGGACCTTATCTTCACCATACCTGGTTGTCCAAATTAGGCATAATAATGTGTTAATTCCACGACTGTATATATCAGTATCGGTTGATATCGGTATCGGTTGATATCGGTATCGGTAATTAAAGAGTTGAACAATATCGGAATATCGGATATTGGCAAAAAGCCATTATCGGACATCCCTAATAATAATATGACTCTTTTAATGCGCCCTATAATCCGGTGCGCTTTATATATGAAAATAGACATAAAATAGCCCATTCATCGGCAGTGCGCCTTATAATCCGGTGCGCCCTATGGTCCGGAAAATACGTTAATCCTTTTTCATCATTATTATTGTGTAACCTTCTCTTCCACCTGACTGCCAACACTTTCTTACTCAAAGCTTCGAAGAAAGTCTTGATTTTGCGGGCGTGGAAGTCATGCTGGGCCAACAACTTGAAGATGCAAACTCCTCCATCAGATCACAGCCATTATCACAATTATCTCTTTCCAGCGGCTCTAATCATCGGCTTTAATCTGCCAGGACGGCGCTGCGTTTATTATTAAACGTAAGCACACATGCCTCAATGAGATTCCAACTCTGACCTTAATAAGTGCATAAAGCTGCCACTCGCAAATATATGGAAGTGAAACGGAGTGCTAATCATAGCGTCTCCTTGCACTTAGCGCCCGGACATTTGGCGGGTCAACTTCCGTAGTTTTAATATTGAATAAACCCGTCTGCTCGGCAAATCAGACATTTTTTGTCCTTTTTGCCTTCCGGAATTTAGACACCCATAAACGTAAAGACATTAAAAAAAAATAGTATTTTTATTGAGCCATTTCACAGAGTCAAAGCCATTTGCTTTGTTGTAACTCTCAAAATAGACTTTTTAATGCTTTTTTCCGCAACTCCAAATATATCTAAACATATTGAACTACTCAACATCCTAGACAACTTTGTTCGTTTTATACTTAATTGTTTATACTCAACCCAACAATGATTCATTTGAGTAACGGTTTTTAGCATATCATTAGCAAATACATGCTAATAATAGCCTGCGATGAGGTGGCGACTTGTCCAGGGCGTACCTTGCCTTCCGCCCGAATGCAGCTGAGATAGGCTCCAGCACCCCCCGCGACCCCAAAAGGGACAAGCGGTAGAAAATGGATGGATGGATCATACTTGCCAACCCTCCCGTTTTTAGCGGGAGAATCCCGGTATTCAGCGCCTCTCCCGACAACCTCCCGGCAGAGATCTTCGCCCCACAAACTCCCGGTATTCAGCCGGAGCTGGAGGCCACGCCCCCTCCAGCTCAATGCGGACCTGAGACTGAGTGGGGACAGCCTGTTCTCACGTCCGCTTTCCCACAATTGCCTGTAAATATGTAGAACAGACTTCTCCATTGAACACGGTGGCCGAAATGATATACTCATCATGAACGGAGAAGTTAAACAGGACAATACTGCCATCTAACGGATAGCCACCGGAACACTGAAATTCAAGTATTTCTTTTATGTAAATAAAATAAATATATATATATATATATATATATATATATATATATATATATATATATATATATATATATATATATATATATATAGCTAGAATTCACTGAAAGTCAAGTATTTCATACTATATATATATATATATATATATATATATATATATATATATATATATATATATATATATATATATATATATATATATATATATATATATATATATATATATATGAAATACTCTAGTTGGTGAATTCTAGCTGTAAATAACCACCCCCCCCCCCCACTCCCGATATTGGAGGTCTCAAGGTTGGCAAGTATGGGATGGATGCTAATAATCGCATGTAAGTAGGGATGTTCCGATAAGGGTTTTTTCCTGCCGATTTCGATATCTATCATCCAAGAGTGATATTGGCCGATACTAGTACCGATACGGCTCACATGTATTGGCTGCACATGTTTAAATGGATTGATGTTGAGTGCTATTGATAGTTTCAGAATATCAGATAATAGTGTGAATGCTCCAAAGCATTCACTTATATGGTTTTGTACACCAAAATTCGTCTATTTATTCAACTTCATCTTCTTCTTCTTCTCCAGATTTTGGCGCGCTCAACCTTCCACATGTTTCACCCGATTCAAACTGTTCCAACTTCAAACTGTTCAGCCTATTCGAAAATCCCTTGACAAATTCCAAAAATTCCCAGATTTCCCAGAATTCCAGGTTTTCTGGGACATTTTTCCCATTCAAAAATGAATTGGCCAGTTTTTCAAACTTCCACCATTTACACATTTTTCAACCGATTCAAACCATTCCACCTTCAACACATTCCACCATTCTGGAAATTCCAACTACCCTTTTTCCAAGTTCAAAATAACTCCAGGATTTTCCAGAATTCCTGGTTTTCCACCCTTTTTTTCTGGCGACTACTCCTCCCACATTTTTCAACCCACTTTAACCGCTACACTGTCAAAACATTCCTCTTAATCACGACAAAAAAACAAAGTTGTTTTTCGAACTGGAAAAATTCCCGGTTTTCCCCAAATTGCAGGAATTCCTTAATACCATTTCTCAATTAAAAACGTTACTACTTTAATATTTCTCGAACGATTTGAAAAATTCTACCACCAACCATTTCAACTCATTCAGAACATTCCATTCTTTTAACATTTCCCCAAAAGTTCCCGCTTTTCCTGACATTTCCATGAAATTCCCATTTAAATTGTCAAAGTTCCACATTTTTAAACCGTTCCAACTTCAAAATATTCAGCCTGTTCAAAATCGTGTGCTCTCTTTCAACAATTTTTTAAAAATTCCCGGATTTCCAATAATTCCCAGTTTTCAGGGACATTTTCCCCATTCAAAATGAAATGCTTTTAACATTTTCCAACAAATTCCCGCTTTTCCCGAAATTCCCAAATTTTCATTAAATTCCCTTTGGAACTAATGGGACATTTTTCGAAGTTCCACAATTCCCACATTTTTCATCCGATTAAAACTGTTCCAACTTCAAAATTGAACAGGCTGATTCTTGTTTTCATATATTTTATACTCCTATGCAGTGTTGGGACTAACGCTACTAAGTAACGCGTTACAGTAACGCGTTACTAAGTAACGCGTTACGGTAACGCCGTTAGTTTCGGCGGTAACTAGTAATCTAACGCGTTATTTTTTTATTTACAGTAACTCAGTTACCGTTACTGCATCATGCGTTACTGCGTTATTTTACGTTATTTGTATGTAGTATCGGCTAGAAACTGAAGATCTCAGTGTATTTTATTGGAGCGCTCCGGTGGAAAAGAAGAGGCGTGCTTTCTGTGGGTGGGGGAAACGTTCCTCCAGAGCCGTACTTCGGGTCTAACAACCTTCACTTTACCCGGAAGAGGGTCTTTACAGCTGAGGGTGAATGACGAGCCCGGCGGTTTGTTGCAACTTTGTGACTTTATTGCACGCAGCCATCCACCAAGCTAGAGCACCTACACGCACTCACTGTCGCCGCTCCCTCACCTCTCTCGCCCACTCACTCACTGACGTCACTCACCTCTCATGCTGTCATATCTTAAAGGGCCACACACACATACGCTACTCTCATAACAACTAACAAGACATCATGGCGAAGCCAGAAGTCGAGTTTTTTAACATGGAGACATTCTCAATACTTTTCTTTTGTCGAGCACAAAGAAAATAACATTTTAGTTAAATGTAAGTTGTGTCTTGGATCAAAGATCCTATCTACTTAGAGTTAAAGTTAAAGTGCCATTATGTTGCAGCTATTTAAAATAGTTTTGTCAATTTTTTCCTGGCCTGAAATAAATTGGCCCTTTGAAACATATCTTTGTCTTTGTGTGTTGTATGTAGAGCACATTGTTTGTGTGTTGTATGTAGAGCACATTGTTTGTGTGTTGTATGTAGAGCACATTGCTTTCTGAGTTCAGTGATGCAAATGCATGTCAAGTTGATCAACAGATTGTATTATTCTCCAGTGCAATAACAGTACTGAAATGAAGGCTAAAAGGGCATTAATGGGAGCCTTAAAAAAAAAAGGGGGGGGGGGGGGAAGAAGTAACTAAATAGTTACTTTTCACAGTAACGCATTACTTTTTGGTGTAAGTAACTGAGTTAGTAACTGAGTTACTTTTGAAATAAAGTAACTAGTAATTGTAACTAGTTACTGGTTTTCAGTTACTAACCCAACACTGCTCCTATGGAACATAACTGCTTAACTAATTTTAATTGACAAAGATTTCAAACATGCATACATGAGTTAAAGTTAAAGTCCCAACGATAGTCACACACACACTAGGTGTGGTGAAATTGGTTCGCTGCAGTTGACTTTTCCCCATGTTCACCCCATGGGAGGTGAGGGGAGCAGTGAGCAGCAGCGTGCACGGCGCTCGGTAATCATTTGGTGATTATAACCCCTCTGTTGGCCAAAAAACAAAACAATAAACGCCCAAATTAAATATTAATAAATCAATTGTGGTAGAATCCAGGTCAATACTGCTGTGCTTTGTTTTTATTTTGACGCTTATTTTGCACTGAATAGGAAGTCACTGTGTAATCGCTTTTTTGTTGTTTTTTTCCAACCATTTATTTATTGATTTTTTTTTTACATATACGGTTGCCAGAAGCACAACGTTTTGATGCCGTGTAATGTTGCTGTTGTCTTTTTACGTTGCTCAGCGTTAATGAGTAAGGTAACACACGTCGACATAATCGGACCAGTTGTTCATAGAATAGAGCCGTTTGTGTCGACGTAAGCGTTCGGCCATCCCAGCAGGCACAAGACAGTAAAACAACGTTGAGAACTTGTTGAATAAGGTCCTGACGTCGAGCACCTCAAACACAACGTTGAAACAACGTGCTTTTTGACGTTTATTCAATGTCAGGTTGTGACGTTGATTTTGTAGGTAATCCTCTTTTTTCACTGTCCCATTTACCCTCTGTAAAGCACCAGTTCCATTGGCAGCAAAACTGGCCCAGAGCATAACGCTACCACCACCATGCTTGACGGTAGGCCTGGTGTTCCTGGGATTAGAGGACTCACCTTTTCTCCTCCAAACATATTGCTGGGTATTGTGACCAAACAACTCAACTTTTGACGTGCTTCACACGTCAAAAGTGGTAAAAATAATGGCTAAATCAGGCTAGAATGAAGGTTTTCGAATGGCCAATGCTGAAGAAAAAAATCCATGTCAGAAAACCAACAAATTTAGCTGAACTGCACCAATTTTGTCAAAAGGAGTGGTCAAAAATTCAACCAGGAGCTTGTCTGCCGTCATTAGCAAATACAATAACTCTGTGTCCGGGACTTGTGAGTTCCACAGGACACAAAGCTCGTGTGAAAGTAGGCGGAGCCTAAAAAGCCCGGACTGAAAAGAGGAAGTGAGGCTTATGAGCGCCCTAACAAAGCACAAATCACATGTAAATGAGACGCCTCTCTGTCGATGCAAGGCTCTAACTAATCCTGATATCCGTCTCCGCCGCTGACATTTGCCAGATTGCGTCCCGGAATGATGATTGCCACGAGGCACCGCCGGCGCTCTACGCCTCATCTGTGAAAGAAATCCCCCCCCTGTGAACACTCCATCTCGCCGCTGTCTTCCGTAAGACTCGGCTCGTCATCGATACGTCTGTCTGCTCGTGAATCACCGCGCTGCGGAAGAATAACGTTCTGGAAGTAGCTCGGCACTGAGCAGTGTCTCAACACTTTGGACCCACTTTACCGCCTCTGAAGTCACACAGACAACACGTCATCTCATTTGGCTTTTTATTTGGCTTCTTTCTTCTTTTACTACAATGAGAGGTGGGAATCTTTGGGCACCTCTCGATTCCATTCATTATTTGGTATATAAATTATAGTCAAATGTTGTGAAAACCGGTTAGAGTTTAGTATTGACCTTAAGAAAACGTATTTTTGAAAATATTTTAAAAATGTTAATCTAATAAAAGAAAATACAAATAGTTTTTTGCAATATAAACAAAAGTAATAGAAAAAAATACATCTTATCTTATCTTCAATAATAGTTTTTTTCTTTGCAAATTGAAGTAAAAAAAAAAATATATATATATATATTTTTATTTTTAGGAATCAACTTTTTAAATAAAAACATTTAACCAAAAAAGGTATTCTTAAAAGAAAAACACAAAAAAGGGGAAAAAAGCAAAAAAGCAAAAACAATACAAAAAATTCCCACACTGTTAATCTAATGAAAGAAAATAGTACATTTACAAAGCAATTCTACATACAAAATAACATTTAATACAATATGAATTCAAAATTCAATTTGCAAAGAACAACAACTATTATTGAAAATATGTATATTATTTATTTTATTACTTTTTGGTTGAACTTTTTCCGTATTGCAAAAAAAAATATTTTTTTTAAACTTTATTTCATAGATATAACTCTCCTGAAGGAATCAATAAAGTACTATCTATGAAACAAAGTTTAAAAAAAACATTTTTTACAATATGGAAAAAGTTAAATCAAAAAGTAATACAATAAATAATATACATATTTTCAATAATAGTTGTTTTTCTTTGCAAATTTAATTTTTTAAATTAATTATTATTATTATAATATATATTTTTTTTAAGAATCAACTTTTGAAATAAAAACATTAACACAAAAAAGTGTCTTAAAAACAATTAAGCCAACCAAACATTGGGGAACAAGCAATAAACAAAAAAAACAATACAAAAACATTTGCACATTTTCTTTTATTGGGAAAATATATATTACTAGCATAGCTAAGTGAGTTAAAATGCTAACATTACAATCACATTTTCATGATCATCAACCTTTTTCGCTGAAAAAAAAACCTGTTACCTCATGATTAAAGTCCAAATTTTCAATCACTATTCACTTGCATAGCTATGTGAGCTAAAGTGCTAACATTACAATCACATTTTCATTATCATTAACCTTTTTTTTTTTTTTTTTTTTTAAGAATCAACTTTTGAAATGAAAACATTTAATCCCAAAAAGTATTCTTAAAAAAATGGTTTGAAAACAATTAGGCCAAAATTTGGGGGAAAAAGCAAAAAACACGCCCCAAACAATGCAAAAAAATTTGCAATTTAGTTTTTTGTTTTTTTTAAATCTACTAAAAGCACTTAATCCAAAAATGCCAAGGAAAAAAAAAAGTTGATTCTCGAAAATCATGTATCGATTTAGAAAGAAAAAAAAATGGAAGTCTGGGGGAATAATTATAAAAGCTCATTAAATTAAATAACTATACTTCAGAAAAGAGCTGTACGGATCATCAACAAGGTTGGATATCTGGACCATACTCACTCACTATTCTTACAGTCAAAAATATTGAAATTTAATGATATTATTTTGTATCAAACTGCACAAATAATGTATAAAGCCAAAATAAATAAACTCCCAGGAAGCATTCAAAAATTGTTCAGCACACGAGAGGGCGGTTATAATTTAAGGGGGAATTTAAATTTCAAAATGCTTAGTTATAGAACGACCATTAAAAGTTTTTGTATTTCAATTTGTGGAGTGAAATTATGGAATGGTTTGAATGATGAGTTAAAGCAATGTCCAAACATAAACCAGTTTAAAAAGAAGTATAAGTACATGGTATTCCAGAGGCACAGAGATGAAGAAGGGCTTTGATATTGGGTTGTTTGTGTTACAGAAGAGTGTGGGGCTGCCCATTGAGGCAGTGGTGTTGTTGTGGTGGCATCATACCATTTCCATGATCACTAGTGGTAATGATGTGGCTATGTATGTGTGTGGTGTGCATATGTATGTACATACAACTATGATGTATGTACAGTATATACAAGTTCATTAAGTTTGTACATTGAGTGAATAGGTAGTTCTAGCTCAGAGTAATTTATGATTTAAAGAAAAGGGGTGGGATTAAATAAGTGTAAACTTCTTCTCACTCCTTTTCAAATATGTAAAAAAAAAGAAAGAAAAAAGAAAAAGAAAGTCCAATGCTCATTTGTTTTTGTTTTTTATTCTCCATTGTTTTTCATTTTGTTATAATGGCTGTTAAGGCTATAGCACTGTATTGGATCAGGCTTGCTCTTGTTTTTATGCATATTTGAAATAAAAATATAGAAAAAAAAAAAAATCGGAATAAATGAAAATTGCGATTTGGATGTGAATCAAATTTTTTTGGGAGCATCCCTAATTCTTATGGTATGAACCTTTGTCCTGGTTGATGGTAAAAATACTCTAAGAAGTACGGGGATGCGATTGCCTTCATGTGAAGAGACCTGCCTCTGTCAGGCAGAGTTGAGTGCGTTATTAAAAAAGAGTTTGCGTGTCTAACTTCTGACCTGTTTGTATGTTACAATGTTGGAAAAGAGCATTTATGTTGACCCTGGCACAGACAAATATCTCATTTCCATTCTGCCCTATGGGAACATTCTTGTGTTGTCCTGTGCATAGAGTCAGCCCTCATTTCACGCCTCTGATGAACCTCTCTCCTTTAGTCGCTGGGTGCAGGGGTGACAAAAGCAAGGGTCATTAATCAGCTGTGGCTGTAGGCAACCCCCTAATGTAGTTTTTGTATCACTTCCACAAGATGGCACTGACCACTGCATGCACTTTACAATATTGATTAGATTTTACAGCGTTGGTTCTGTTGCTGCTGTGTTGTGCAATATCCTCCCATATGTAATATTTGTATATCATATTCATCAATAATAATAAAAAAAATTGTTTAATGATGTATTTATTTTTTATTCGAACACATCTTTTTTCCCTTCAGCTATCTATCAATTACTTTGTTCCTTTGTCTCCAGAATATTTATTTTATTTTGTATTTATTAATTTACATGTCTTTTAATGTTTTATATTTCTAATTATGTATTTAGTAAAAAAAATTGAGCATGTGTCCCCGCCAGCTTTCTATCAGTTTCACCTTCTCCATTATTTTCCCTCCTGAAGATTTATTTTATTTGCAATTTATTTATTCAGAATTTTTATTTATTTTTAATGATATATTTCTTTCTTTCTTTTTTGATCACATCCCCCCTCCTCCGCTAGCTCTCCATCAATCACTTGCTCTATTATTTTGTCCCTCCTGAAGATTTATTTTCTATCTATTGATTTGGATGTATTTAGTTTTTAACGTATGATTAAAAAAAACCCCCAAAAAAAACGTCTTTCCCATAGCTGTCTTATCAATGTTTTCTTTTATTTTCTCTGCTGAAAATTAATTGTTCTACAATTTATTTATTTAGATTTTTTATTTATTAGGTGGCGACTTGTCCAGGGTGTACCCCGCTTTCCGCCCTTTTGTAGCTGAGATAGGCTCCAGCGCCCCCCGCGACCCCAAAGGGAATAAGCGGTAGAAAATGGATGGATGGATGTAATAATGTTTTTATTTTAATTTTTTGATCACCCCCTACCCCCAGCTATCTATTAATCACTTTCTGTATTATTTTCCCTCCTAAAGATAGATTTTTAATTAAATGTTATTTATTTTTTTATTATGATTTTATTAAATTTTTTATCAAATCAAATCAAATCAACTTTATTTATAAAGCACATTTAAAATTTACCACAGGGGTAGCCAAAGTGCTGTACAATGGGCAGGTTAAAAGATAATACGAGAACCGAGCAAACACAACACAACACAAACAGAACACGATAAAAAAATAAAATATAAAAACATAAAAACAGGTTCACAGCAGGTGTATTATGGGGCGCCATTGCAGGATGGATATCACTCAGTGTTAAAAGCCATGGAATAAAAGTATGTTTTTAAGAGAGATTTAAAAACAGGAAGAGAGGAGGCTTGTCTAACACTCAGAGGTAGGTCGTTCCAGAGCTTGGGAGCAGCAGCAGCGAAAGCTCTGTCACCTCTAAGCTTCAGCCTTGTGTCCGGGACCGTCAGTAGCAGCTGATCGGCTGATCTTAGGGATCGGGTGGGGCAGTAAAGCTGAAGGACGTCGGAGAGATATGTTGGCGCGAGGTTGTTTAGACATTTAAAAACAAATAAAAGGAGTTTAAAATTGATTCTGTAACGCACAGGGAGCCAGTGAAGGGATGCTAATATAGGGGTGATGTGCACACGTCTGCGGGTCTGTGTTAGCAGACGAGCAGCAGAGTTCTGCACGAGCTGCAGGCGGGCGAGGGAGGCCTGGCTAATGCCTACGTACAGGACATTGCAGTAGTCTAAACGAGTCGAGATAAAGGCGTGGATTCATTTCTTTAATTATTTATTTATATTAATCATGAACACTTCTTTCCTCTCAGCTGTCTATCAATTACACTTTTTTTTTTTTTTTAATTTCTCTCCTGGATATTTTTTTTTTGTATTTATTCATTTAGATTATTTATTTATTTGTAATTATTATTTTATTTACATTTTTTTTTATCACCCCCACCCTATCTATCAGTCACTTTCTCTATTATTTTCCCTCCTGACGATTTTTTAAATTTTCTATTTATTGAAGCAGATTTTTTCGGCTAGGTCTCCCATCAATCACTTGCTCTATTATTTTGTCCCTCCTGAAAATAAATTTTCTATTTATTTATTTAGATTTATTTAGTTTTTAACGTATGATTATTTAATTAAAAAAAAAAATTTAACACGTCTTTCCCCCAGCTGTCTATCACTTACATGTTTTCTTCTATTTTCTCTGCTGAAAATTGTTTTACAATTTATTTATTGAGATGTTGTATTTATTTAGATTTTTTACATTTTTAATTATGATTTTGTTTAATTTTTTCTTGTCCCCTAGCTGTCTATCAGTTACACTTTTTTTAATTTCCCTCCTGAATATTTATTTATTTTCAAATTATTTATTTAGATTATTTATTTATTTATTTGTAATTATTATTTTATTTAAAACCTTTTTTTTATCACCCCACCCTATTTATCAATCACTTTCTCTATTCTTTTCCCTCCTGACAATTTTTTTTATTTGTATTTATTGAATCAGATTGTTTATTATTTATGAATATATTTAGTTGTATTGTATGATCTATCCATCAATTATCCCACTGTATTCTTTTTCATCCTAATTAGAACATGGCACCATGGTAAACCCAGAGAGTGAACAAAAACTATCAACACCGAGAATAATTACATAAGCTGTGCTTCTTCCTCCTCCTGTTCAAACATCTGTTCACTCGCACAATTCAACACTTCAGCTCCTCTTCGCCATTGCTCGATTCTTTTCTTTGATTTTGGAAAATGCAGAGCCATTCTTTTCACATCCACGTCGCTCCAAGTTTCTATCAACTAATTCAATGCGTTGAACTCGCCTTACCTTTTAACATCATTTTTCTTAGGCTGCAGGAATATAAGCACCTGCTGTGGTTACCATTGTGACTCATTCAGTCCGACACTCTTTTTTTGTTTGTTTTTTTTGTTGCACAGACCCACCGGGGGCTGCAACACATAATGATTTCCTTTTAAGATGCATTCACATTCGACGTTCCGCCTGCGAGGGCAAACCGCACACGCGACATGCTAACAATCACTTCCTCCCACACGAAAAAAATGCAGGATTCTGCAGTCAGAAAGCGAAGGCGTTTCTTCACTTGAGTAAAAGGTCGACATACGAAGGCCCAAATGGGAGGGAATACTTATATGCTGCTGACAACCTGCTTGTTTATCTGCGCGCTCTCTAATTGACGTTTATTCTGACTCTATATATCAGTTCAAAGTACGGAAGATTGTTATTTGCGGTTGGCTTACAGCAAGCCGGGGGTTTACATCTCCGCCTCCAAAAGGCATTTAATGTGGGATAATAAACAATCCCAATGTACCTTCCGTGTCAAGTCACGAAGGAAATTATGCAAAATTGCAGAGAAAAACACTATCATTTTACCCAAAGAGGCTCACCAAAAAAATAAGCTGAAAATATTGTATTTTTATTTTTGGTTTTCAGGAGGATATACAGCATACATTCAAATCTCTGGTGATCACAGGTATAATTAATACAAGTTCAAATGTCTTACTGTCTAAAACAGTCTCCAAGTACCACAATAATGACCAGCATTAAAATACAGTAGCGTATAAGTATTCATTAAAAACCAGGCCGAGGTTTTATTTAAGTACAGCTTAAAGGCCTACTGAAACCCACTACTACCGACCACGCAGTCTGATAGTTTATACATCAATGATGAAATCTTAACATTGCAACACATGCCAATACGGCCGGGTTAGATTAGTAAAGTGCAATTTTAAATTTCCCGCGAAATATCTTGCTGAAAACGTCTCGGTATGATGAGGTTTGCGCGTGACGTCACGGATTGTAGCGGACATTTTGGGACACCATTGTGGCCAGCTATTAAGTCGTCTGTTTTCATCGCCAAATTCCACAGTATTCTGGACATCTGTGTTGGTGAATCTTTTGCAATTTGTTTAATGAACAATGGAGATAGCAAAGAAGAAAGTTGTAGGTGGGAAACGGTGTATTAGCGGCCGGCTGCAGCAACACAAACACGTTTTCATTGTTTACATTCCCGAACGATGACAGTCAAGCTTTACCATTGGCCTGGGACAACAGAGACTCTTACCAGGAGGACTTTGAGTTGGATACGCATGTTTGTGGAGATGGGACAACAGAGACTCTTACCAGGAGGACTTTAAGTTGGATACGCGCTACCGTGAGTACGCAGCTGCGGCTTCCACACATTTGATCGCTTGCCCGTACGTGCGTGCTGCTATGTGCATGTCACGTATGTAACTTTGGGGAAATATATGTGCTGTATGAACTTTGGGGAGGTGAACGGTACTTTGGGCTGTGGGATTGAGTGTGTTGTGCGGGTGTTTGATTTGTATTGGCGGGTTATATGGACAGGAGGGGGGAGGTGTTTGTTATGCGGGATTAATTTGTGGCATATTAAATATAAGCCTGGTTGTGTTGTGGCTAATAGAGTATATATATGTCTTGTGTTTATTTACTGTTTTAGTCATTCCCAGCTGAATATCAGGTCCCACCCGCCTCTCACAGCATCTTCCCTATCTGAATCGCTTCCACTGCCCTCTAGTCCTTCACTCTCACTTTCCTCATCCACAAATCTTTCATCCTCGCTCAAATTAATGGGGAAATTGTCGCTTTCTCAGTCCGAATCGCTCTCGCTGCTGGTGGCCATGATTGTAAACAATGTGCAGATGTGAGGAGCTCCACAACCTGTGACGTCACGCTACTTCCGGTACAGGCAACGCTTTTTTATCAGCGACCAAAAGTTGCGAACTTTATCGTCGACGTTCTCTACTAAATCCTTTCAGCAAAAATATGGCAATATCGCGAAATGATCAAGTATGACACATAGAATGGATCTGCTATCCCCGTTTAAATAAGAAAATCTCATTTCAGTAGGCCTTTAATATTATTGGCCACCGTAACATTACACACAGTTTGAACAGTAACACTGTGTTTGAATATTTAAATAAGTGATTATGTTGCGTACCTCCAGATCAGGGGTGTCAAACGTACAACCCGCGGGATGAGTTTGCTAAGTATAAAAATTAGCCGAAATTTTTGAATGAAAGAAACTGCTGTTCTGAATGTGTCCACTAGATGTCGCAATAGCAATTATTTGTATCTTTGTAGATGATGCTACATATGTAAAAAAAACAAAAAAACACATGATTTTAGTGCACCAGTCGAGGAAAATGAGCAAACTACATAAATAACATCCTGTCTTTTGATTTTGATATTTATTTTTTTTCTTGATAGATTGAAAATTAACACCAATGAGTTGACTGATGAACATTATCACATAATTTATTCAGAAAGCATAAATAATGACTAATAAAGGTAGAATACTATTAACCGCAACATGTAAGTGTAAAAAAAACAAAAAAACAACAACATTATGATTTGTACATTTTCATAATGTGCTTGTTATATTTTTAAACAAAGAAAACAATCTGAAGTTGTCTTTATTTTTAAGTTATCGTACCGTGATTTTCCAGTCCGGCCCACTTGGGAGGAGATTTTTCTCCATGTTTCTCCAATTAAATGAAAGCTAAACAGAAGGTAGGTGCAAGGTAGAACAAACTAAAAAAGGTAAATACAAGGTATGTAGAAGGTAAACAAGCTACATAGAAGGTAAATGAAGGTAAAATATGTTGAATAGAAGGTAAAATAAGTTAAATAAGAGGTAAAAGAAGGGTAGTAGAAGGTAAAAGATAGTAAATGAAAAAGTACATATGATGTAAACGGAAGGTATATAAAAGGTAGAACAAACTAAAAAAGGTAAATACAAGGTATGTAGAAGGAAAACAAGCTACATAGAAGAAAAATGAAGGTAAAATAAGTTAAATAGAAGGTGAAATAAGTTTAATAGGAGGTAAAAGAAGGTTAATAAAAGGTAAAAGACAGTAAATAAAAAGTACATATGACGTAAATGGAAGGTATATAGAAGGTAGAAGAAACTAAATAAAAGGTAAAAAAAGTTAAAAAGAAAAAGGTAAAAGGTCAAAAGTAAAAAAAACTTATATAAAAGGTAAAATAATAAACTTTTTGCATCAATACATTACAAAAGGGAGAAAAATGTGAGGATTACAAGATCACATTAATATTAAGAACTCTTAGTTTGTCACACACATTTCCTCCCGAGAACAAGGTCAAATGTAAATAATGTACCAGTATAAAAAGGTAAAATAAAGTTAAAGTGCCAATGATTGTCACACACACACTAGGTGTGGCGAAATTATTCTCTGCATTTGACCCATCACCCTTGATCACCCCCTGGGAGGTGAGGGGAGCAGTGAGCAGCAGTGGTGGCATTTTTGGTGATTTAACCCCCAATTCCAACCCTTAATGCTGAGTGCCAAGCAGGTAAAATAAAGTTAAAAAAGGGTAAATAGAAGGTAAATAGTATGCAGACGAGCTAAATAGAAGGTAAAAAAGGCAAAGAAAAGGTAAAAGAAGGTAAAACATGTCACATAGATGGTAAATAAAAGGTAAAGCAAGGTAAAAAATAATAATAAAAATAAACAGAAGGTTTAAGATAGTAAAGGAAGGTAAATAGATGGTAATGAAGATTCTGGCAAGAAGAAAAAATATATGCATTTCAACTATTTTCTCTAAAATATGCATTGAGGCTCTAAAGTGTGTTTAATCCGATGAATCGAACAAAGTAAAAGATAATTCGATGACTAAACCAATCAATATCTGCATTTCTACTTCCTTCCTCCACCCCTCGCATCTTTTTATTGCACTGTTGCACATACTGGAAGTCTTTAGCGCTCGGCGAGATGGTCCACCTGTGTCTTGGCTGCTAATGAGGACTAGCTCGGGGGGGGGGGGGGGGCGTGACTTCTTGCTTCCTGTGACAGCTTCTTTGACAGCCCAATAAAGGAGCAGTGAAGCGAGAACACGGCGAGGAAGCAGGAACAGAAGTGATTGTGAGAATCCACATTATTATTATCACACTTGAGGCCATGTCTCTCTCCAGATGTTTAATCACCGCCATTCTCTGTTAATATGTATTAATTAGTCACCGTTTGCATACCCGAAGACACATGTGAGTGTTCTATGAAGGACTAGGACAGGTGCGGGCTTGGAACAAGAGACATTTGATTTTCAAGGCGTTCTTGTCAAGTTAAGTTAAGTTAAAGCACCACTGATAGTCACACACACACTAGGTGTGGTGAAATTACCCTCTGCATTTGACGCATCCCCTTGTTCCACCCCCTGGGAGGTGAGGGGAGCAGTGAGCAGCAGCGGTGGCCGCGCTCGGGAATCATTTTGGTGATTTAACCCCCAATTCTAACCCTTGATGCTGAGTGCCAAGCAGGGAGGTAATGGGTCCCATTTTTATAGTCTTTGGTATGAGGGTTTGAACTCTCGACCTTATTATTCGGAGTGTTTTATTTGAGGACTAAGCTGCAGCTTTTACACGTTTCACTTTATTTTCACTGGACTTTATTTTTCCAGGTTCTATATTATATTATTTTTTAATAAGTTTCAAAGACAGCATTCAACAGATCGTTTAAACTGTGTTGATCAATTCACTAGCTTAGCTATGTAAGCTAAAGTGCTAACATTACAATCACATTTTCACGATCATCAACCTTTTTCACTGAAAAAAATCTGTTAGCACACGTTTAAAGTCAACTTTTTACTCACTATTCATTAGCATAGCTATGTAAGCTAAAGTGCTAACATTACAATCACATTTTCACGATCATCAACCTTTTTCGCTGAAAAAAAAACTGTTAGCACACGCTTAAAGTCAACTTTTTAAATCACTACTCACCAGCATAGCTATGTAAGCAGAACATACTTAAGTAACATTTTCAATCTCTTTTCACAAGCATAGCTATGTGAGCTAAAGTGCTAGCATTACAATCACATTTTCATGATCATCAACCTTTGTCACTGTAGAAAAACTGTTAGCACAAGTTTAAAGTCAACTTTTTAAATCACTACTCACTAGCATAGCTATGTAAGCTAAAGTGCTAACATTACAATCACATTTTCACGATCATCAACCTGTTTCGCTGAAAAAAAAACTGTTAGCACACGTTTAAAGTCAACTTTTTACTCACTATTCATTAGCATAGCTATGTAAGCTAAAGTGCTAACATTACAATCACATTTTCACGATCATCAACCTTTTTCGCTGAAAAAAAACCTGTTAGCACACGTTTAAAGTCAACTTTTTAAATCACTACTCACTAGCATAGCTATGTAAGCAGAACATACTTAAGTAACATTTTCAATCTCTTTTCACAAGCATAGCTATGTGAGCTAAAGTGCTAGCATTACAATCACATTTTCATGATCATCAACCTTTGTCACTGTAGAAAAACTGTTAGCACAAGTTTAAAGTCAACTTTTTACTCACTATTCATTAGCATAGCTATGTAAGCTAAAGTGCTAACATTACAATCACATTTTCACGATCATCAACCTGTTTCGCTGAAAAAAAAACTGTTAGCACACGTTTAAAGTCAACTTTTTACTCACTATTCATTAGCATAGCTATGTAAGCTAAAGTGCTAACATTACAATCACATTTTCACGATCATCAACCTTTTTCGCTGAAAAAAAAAACTGTTAGCACACGTTTAAAGTCAACTTTTTAAATCACTACTCACTAGCATAGCTATGTAAGCAGAACATACTTAAGTAACATTTTCAATCTCTTTTCACAAGCATAGCTATGTGAGCTAAAGTGCTAGCATTACAATCATATTTTCACGATCATCAACCTTTTTCACTGAAAAAAATCTGTTAGCACACGTTTAAAGTCAACTTTTTACTCACTATTCATTAGCATAGCTATGTAAGCTAAAGTGCTAACATTACAATCACATTTTCACGATCATCAACCTTTTTCGCTGAAAAAAAAACTGTTAGCACACGCTTAAAGTCAACTTTTTAAATCACTACTCACTAGCATAGCTATGTAAGCAGAACATACTTAAGTAACATTTTCAATCTCTTTTCACAAGCATAGCTATGTGAGCTAAAGTGCTAGCATTACAATCACATTTTCATGATCATCAACCTTTGTCACTGTAGAAAAACTGTTAGCACAAGTTTAAAGTCAACTTTTTACTCACTATTCATTAGCATAGCTATGTAAGCTAAAGTGCTAACATTACAATCACATTTTCACGATCATCAACCTGTTTCGCTGAAAAAAAAAACTGTTAGCACACGTTTAAAGTCAACTTTTTACTCACTATTCATTAGCATAGCTATGTAAGCTAAAGTGCTAACATTACAATCACATTTTCACGATCATCAACCTTTTTCGCTGAAAAAAAAAACTGTTAGCACACGTTTAAATTCAACTTTTTAAATCACTACTCACCAGCATAGCTATGTAAGCAGAACATACTTAAGTAACATTTTCAATCTCTTTTCACAAGCATAGCTATGTGAGCTAAAGTGCTAGCATTACAATCACATTTTCATGATCATCAACCTTTGTCACTGTAGAAAAACTGTTAGCACAAGTTTAAAGTCAACTTTTTAAATCACTACTCACTAGCATAGCTATGTAAGCTAAAGTGCTAACATTACAATCACAAATGTCACGATCATTAACCTTTTTCGCTGAAGAAAAACTGTCAGAACATACTTAAAAGTAACATTTTCAAACTCTTTTCACAAGTATAGCTATGTGAGCTAAAGTGCTAGCATTACAATCATATTTAAAGGATAATCAGCCATTTTTTCTGAAGAAAAACTGTTAGCACATGTTTTAAGTCAACTATTTAATCACTATTTACTAGCATAGCTATGTGAGCTAAAGTGCTAACATCACAGTCACATTTAACAGTATCATCAAGCTAGGTAAGACAATTCTATGAACAAGAGCAAATTAATTGAACGTTCAGTTTCCACATATGTAACCGGATAGTTGGTGACCTGCAGGCTTTATTTTAAGATGTGTTAAGAAGCCGTTTTTCATAATTTAAAAAAATACATTTTTTATTTTTAATAAAGATGTGGTGGGCATATACACGCGCCTCTTGGGACACATATTACTGTTAGAGCAGTGGTTCTTAACCTGGGTTCGATCGAACCCTAGGGGTTCGGTGAGTCTGCCTCAGGGGTTCGGCGGAGGTCAAAACACACCCGAATCATCGTGTAAATACAAACTTCTCCCTATCGGCGTATTACGGATACGGCAACAGCAGAAGTCACACTGATTTGCAGGTGTGTAATTTGTTGTGAGTTTAAGCACTGTGTTGGTTTTGTTCTTTGAACAAGGTGATGTTCATGCACAATTCATTTAGTGCATTAGTAATAAAACATGGTAACACTTTAGTACGGGGAACATATTCACCATTAATTAGTTGCTTATTAACATGCAAATTAGTAACATGTTGGCTCTTAAAGGCATACTGAAACCCACTACTACCGACCACGCAGTCTGATAGTTTATATATCAATGATGAAATCTTAACATTGCAACACATGCCAATACGGCCGGGTTAACTTATAAAGTGCAATTTTAAATTTCCCGCTAAACTTCCGGTTGAAAACGTCTATGTATGATGACGTATGCGCGTTACGTCAATAGTTAAACGGAGGTATACAGACACCATTGAATCCAATACAAAAAAGCTCTGTTTTCATCTCAAAATTCCACAGTATTCTGGACATCTGTGTTGGTGAATATTTTGCAATTTGTTTAATGAACAATGGAGACTGCAAAGAAGAAAGTTGTAGGTGGGATCGGGTTATTAGCAGCTGGCTGTAGCAACACAACCAGGAGGACTTTGACTTGGATAGCAGACGCGCTAGCCGACGCTAACCGACGCTAGCCGACGCTAGCCGCCGACCGCACGGATGATCGGGTGAAATCCTTCGTCCTTCCGTCGATCGCTGGAACGCAGGTGAGCACGGGTGTTGATGAGCAGATGAGGGCTGGCTGGCGTAGGTGGAGCGCTAATGTTTTTTTCATAGTTCTGTGAGGTCCCGTTGCTAAGTTAGCTTCAATGGCGTCGTTAGCAACAGCATTGTTAAGCTTCGCCAAGCTGGAAAGCATTAACCGTGTAGTTACATGTCCATGGTTTAATAGTATTGTTGATTTTCTGTCTATCCTTCCAGTCAGGGGTTTATTTCTTTTGTTTCTATCTGCATTTAAGCCCGATGCTATCACGTTAGCTCCGTAGCTAAAGTGCTTCGCCGATGTATTGTCGTGGAGATAAAAGTCACTGTGAACGTCCATTTTGCGTTCTCGACTCTCATTTTCAAGAGGATATAGTATCCGAGGTGGTTTAAAATACAAAGCCGTGATCCACAATAGAAAAAGGAGAAAGTGTGGAATCCAATGAGCCAGCTTGTACTTAAGTTACGGTCAGAGCGAAAAAAGATGCGTCCTGCACTGCGCTCTAGTCCTTCACTCTCACGTTCCTCATCCACAAATCTTTCATCCTGGCTCAAATTAATGGGGTAATCGTCGCTTTCTCGTCCCGAATCGCTCTCGCTGCTGGTGTACACAATGGGGAAATGTGAGGAGCCCTTCAGCCTGTGACGTCACGCTACTTCCGGTACAGGCAATACTTTTTTTATCAGCGACCAAAAGTTGCGAACTTTATCGTCGATGTTCTCTACTAAATCCTTTCAGCAAAAATATGGCAATATCGCGAAATGATCAAGTATGACACATAGAATGGATCTGCTATCTCTGTTTAAATTAAAAAAAATCATTTCAGTAGGCCTTTAACTAGTCATTATTAAGTACTTATTAATGCCTTATTCGGCACGGCCTTATTATAACCCTAACCCTCTAGCCCTGGCCCTAACCCTAACCAAATAACTCTTAATTAAGTCTTTGTTATTGAGAATATGTTCCCCTAGTGTCGAAATAACTCTAAATTAAGTCTTTGTTACTTAGAATATGTTCCCCATACTAAAGTGTTACCAAAAACATATAACTTTGTCTTGAATTTAAAAAAAAATATATATATATATATTTTTCACTATAGAAGGGTTCAGTGAATGCGCATATGAAACGGGTGGGGTTCAATACCTCCAACAAGGTTAAGAACCACTGTGTTAGAGCATCATTAAAAACTCCATTTGAAATTAATAGGGCTCTTTTTAAGTTATTTGCGGTAGTAATATGACTTTAATCAAGTCTAGTTTCAGTTGTTTGGCTGGTTTTTGCACTTCTCACCTTGTTGTTTCTGATAATAAAACAACCACTCCCAAGTGCAGCAAGCAGACCCCTGCCTGCTCCTATTTGGCCTGGCCTGGGGGCTAATTCGGCCCCACCACTTCCCCAACCCACCGCAAACATTACCGCTGCCTGATCCGCTTGCCTTCTTTTGCCTCCTTTATAGCACCGACTTGAATCATATTTAGGCACGTCACAGTTTGGACGCAGCACGTAAAAACTACTTTTATTGCTTCGTACAGATGAGAACACACACACACACACACACACAAAATAGTTTGCGGTATGTGGCGGACGCAACGGGAAAATTACTGGCAAAGTTGGAGCCTATTTCATTGAACGGCGCCGCTGCACAAAATTTGTATCGACTTAAGAAAAGTGAGCCGTCTCCCAGGAGAGATTTTCGAGCAAATAACGCGCATGAATCAGACGGGGGCGGGCACATCTCATAAGGAGTGATGGTATTTTTAAAAAATATATATAATCCAAAAATCAGGGTGGAGAGCGTGAAAGTGAGCAATGGCGCACAGGTGAGGAAGATGAGATAAAATGTGCGGATGGGAATTGAATACATCACGTTTCTGTGCAGGATTGTATGAGCGTCACTGCGTGGCATCAACACTCTAAGTTAGAAGTAGACTCAGTTGTGCATGCTTGTCATGGACAATAAGAGGAGAAACATTGAGGTTGTTTGGGCGCCACTTTGTCCTGTTTCTGGCCAACTCCGATGAGAGAACTTTGAGGCATTCCCAGGCCATCTTGCGAGATTTCAGTCCCCAAAGCGTGTCCTACTTTATGTACGCCCCCAGGCTTGGCCTGAACTGGAAATGTACAGTAACCCCGCTTGATGGATCCAAGGAGTCTGTGGGGGCCCTTCATCTAACACAGTGTATCTTAACTAGAGATGTCCGATAATATCGGGCTGTCGATATTATCGGCCGATAAATGCTTTAAAATGTAATATCGGAAATCATCGGTATCGGTTTCAAAAAGTAAAATGTATGACTTTTTAAAACGCCGCTGTGTACACGGACGTAGGGAGAAGTACAGAGCGCCAATAAACCTTAAAGGCACTGCCTTTGCGTGCCGACTCAATCACATAATACCTACGGCTTTTCACACACAGACAAGTGAATGCAAGCATACTTGGTCAACAGCCATACAGGTCACACTGAGGGTGGCCGTATAAACAACTTCAATACTGTTACAAATATGCGCCACACTGTGAACCCACACCAAACAAGAATGACAAACACATTTCGGGAGAACATCCGCACCGTAACACAACATAAACACAACAGAACAAATACCCAGAACCCCTTGCAGCACTAACTCTTCCGGGACGCTACAATATACACCCCCCCCCCCCCCGCCCCACACCCCTACCTCAACCCCACCCCAACCCCGCCCACCCCAACCTCCTCATGCTCTTTCAGGGAGAGCATGTCCCAAATTCCAAGCTGCTGTTTGGAGGCATGTTTAAAAAAAAAAAAAGCACTTTGTGACCTCAATATTAAATATGGCAGTGCCATGTTGGCATTTTTTCCCATAACTTGAGTTGATTTATTTTGGAAAACCTTGTTACATTGTTTAATGCATCCAGCGGGGCATCGCAACAAAATTAAGCATAATAATGTGTTAATTCCACAACTGTATATATCGGTATCAGTTGATATCGGAATCGGTAATTAAGAATTGGAAAATATCGGAATATCGGATATCGGCAAACAAGCCATTATCGGACATCTCTAATCTTAACCATTGGGCCGCGAGCGCCCCGATAGGGCCGCCAACAAAATATCTTTTTCTCAGCTTTGGTTCGTAGGGGTTGCAGCCGTACCCAGTTGTAATGCACGTTTCCGCCACTTGTGGCAGTAATGACAATCTCAAACAAACAGAAGAAGTCTGAAGCTAAAGTCATAGAGAAGTTTTTTAAAGCGCAAAAAATATGACTAATGTGGTGAAGCTGTATTTTCATTTGCTCTTTAATTTTGTTGACAGTTTATTGAATAAACTTATATAATATTAGTAATATTCATCATTGATTTAGTTGTTCATCAGTTTTTACAAATCCCTTCTTTGATCTGTTTGATTAGTATTTATTTTTGTAATTAGCCTGGCCTAAGCTTTGATAATAATCGTTGTGATTAACACATGCTTCCAAATCCCGACAAGGTGTATCCTACTGAACTATAAGTGGATGGATTATATGTATATAAATATGTATGTGTATGTGTGTATGTATACTGTATATTGTGGCAAATGCAAGAAACACAGCGTTGTTTCTTTGAGGTCTTTATTGTAAGACTGCCAACATAAGAATGCACAATAAAACACAATATGCACTTTTATAGTGTGCCCAAGAAGGTACATAAAACCACACCCATTCTGCTGAGTGTGAGCATGGTCCTAGTGCCCGCCAAACAGCCCCTCCCCCCCCCGAACACCCAGACAGCAAGTTATGGGGAAAAAGAAAACCTGTCAGGGGGCCTCACTCACCTGCCGTAACGGCTACAATGTCCATCCCGCGAAGCGGGTGTGCCTTGTGGAGCAGAACAAACATCAGGGTCCGGGGGAGGCGAAAGACATTCAACCCGAACAGATTTTGGGGGGCCGACCTCGGCGGGGGACTTTGCCCGGCAGTATTTCTTCACCTGCAACACAATGCGCCGGTTTAAGTCTGTCCAGAGAAACGCATTCCCTGCGCCCGCCCATATCCAGCACAAAGTTTTTAGGACCGCGTTGCAGCACCCTAAATGGGCCATCGTAAGGCGGTTGGAGGGGCGAACGGTGGGCGTCGTGACGTACGAAGACAAAACGGGCAGATTTAAGCTCCGATGGCACAAAGGACTTAGGGAAACAGTGGTGAATCGGGCCGGGAGCCAAGGACCCCCTCGACAAAAAGGGAAACGGTCGCGGGGTACAACCCTCAGGTAAAAATTCCCCCGGAACGCGGAGTGGCTGACCGAACACCAATTCAGCGGGGGCCGCTGCAAGATCCTCTTTAGGGGCTGAGCGCAACCCGAGCATAACCCAAGGTAAACGGTCAATCCAATTGCTATCAACGAGCGCCGCACGCAAAGCCGCCTTAAGCGACCGGTGAAAACGTTCACATAAGCCGTTAGCTTGGGGATGGTAGGCTGTAGTACGGTGCACCTGCACACCCAAGGACTGGGCCAACGCTGACCAAAGCTCTGACACAAACTGGGATCCCCTGTCCGAGGTGATATCAGACGGCGTGCCAAAACGCGCAACCCAGGCTGACAGAAACGCGCGAGCAACGTCTACCGAGGCAGTGGAGGAAAGAGGAACCGCTTCCGGCCATCTGGTGGTACGATCTACCATCGTTAGCAAATGTGTATAACCCTGCGACGGAGGGAGGGGGCCAACTAAGTCTACATGCACGTGGTCAAACCGCCTGACCGGAATCGGAAATGGTTCGAGGGCCGCCTTTGTGTACCGGTGGACCTTGGCGCGCTGACATGCGGCTGCCCACTGCCTAACATCCTTCCTAAGGCCAGGCCAAACAAACTTGGCACCAACCAACTTGACGGAAGCCCGAACGCCAGGGTGCGACAGGGAGTGTGTTGCGTCAAAAACCCGGCGGCGCCAGTCTACCGGAACAACCGGCCGAGAGCGGCCAGTGGAAACATCGCAGAGGAGGGCGGGACCGCCATCCTGAACTACCACCTCCTCGAGCACTAGCGCTGTACCGTCAGTTTTGAGCGCGCGGATGTCGGGGTCGTCGGGCTGGTCAGCGGCCATTCCCGAAAAATCTAAACCGAGCTGCACGGGGCACACGAGTACGCGTGAGAGACAGTCAGCCACAGGGTTGGCCTTACCGGCCACATGCTGAATGTCCGTAGTGAACTCAGAGATGGCCGACAAGTGACGCTGCTGACGGGCTGACCAAGGCTCTGTGACCTTTGACATGGCAAACGTCAGGGGTTTGTGGTCAACAAAAGCCGTGAAGGACCGACCTTCCAACAGAAAACGAAAATGGCGTGTTGCAAGATACAGTGCCAACAACTCTCGGTCAAATACACTGTACTTCCGCTCGTTATCTCGCAGTTTACGACTGAAGAACGCAAGGGGCTGCCATACATTCGCCACCCGCTGCTCAACTACAGCGCCCACGGCGACATCAGACGCGTCCGTTGTCAAAGCCACGGGCGCCGCGGAAACAGGGTGGGCGAGGAGAGCAGCCTCTGCGAGCGCGGATTTAGCCCTATGAAAAGCTTGGACTCGCTGAGGAGACCATTCGAGGGATACGCTTGCCTTTTTGTTCCGTAGGGCACCATAAAGAGGCTGCAGGAGGTGGGCAGCGCGAGGAAGGAACCGATTATAAAAATTAATCATGCCCAAAAATTCCTGCAGAGCTTTGACAGTGGAGGGGCGAGGAAAATCTGCCACCACTTGCACTTTTGAAGGCAAAGGGATCGCACCCAGCGACGAAATACGGTGACCTAAAAAATCAATCTCTGACAGCCCAAACTGACATTTAGAAGGATTGACGATCAGGCCGTGCTCGTCAAGACGTGTGAACACCTGTGTTAGGTGTGACTGGTGCTCCTCGGCTGAAGGACTCGCCACCGAAATGTCGTCCAGATAAACAAACACAAAATTGAGGCCGCGCAAAACTGAGTCCATTAATCTCTGTAAAATGTGCTGCCCCCTTCAGGCCAAAAGGCATACGCAGGAACTCAAAAAGCCCAAACGGGGTTATTACTGCGGTCTTGGGCACGTCCTCGGCACGCACCGGCACCTGGTGATAACCACGAACTAAGTCTACCTTCGAGAAAATGGCGGCGCCAGCCAGGCGCGCCGAAAAGTCCTGGATGTGCGGAATAGGGTAGCGGTCGTGCGTTGTGATGTTGTTAAGGCGGCGAAAATCCCCACAAGGCCGCCAGGAACCGTCTGACTTGGGCACCATGTGCAAGGGCGAGGCCCACGGGCTATTAGAACGCCTAACGATGCCTAAACGCTCCATAGTAGCAAACTCCTCTTTAGCAATGGTCGATTTAGCCGCGTCAAGACGGTGTACAGAATTGCAATAAAGTTCCAGCAAAAAAATGTCATATATTTATAATTCTTTACTAAAGGCATGACGTCTCGCGGGACAAATTGAAGACGCCGGCGGGCAGCATTTGGCCCGAGGGCCGTAGTTTGGACACCCCTGCTATACACCAGTAGCCTGCAGGGGACTGCAGATGGAAATGAGCCTTTGGCTACAATTTGACACATTACATTTTATATGTTCTTTAATGTGCATTGTCCCATATAATAAAGATATAATAGGTATAACAAATGGGGACCTCCTATCAGGAGTTTTATTATACATTTATGAACAAGCTTATTGGTGTGTCTAATGGATCAATCATTATTCATTTTTTTATGTTTCTGTGCGGCCCGTTAGCAAATGTGTTGTGAACCGGCACCGCTTCTTTTTTGGAGGCGTTTCCAGATTGCAAATAAAACCATGCCCCACCTTCTACAGAAGTATCATCATTTATCTTTTGGAAATATACACTGTTTCAATATATATCTTCAAGTAGTCACCGCTGCTATTTTTAAAAAGAAACAAATATATTCACCCAGTCACAATATTAGGTACACCTGTGCACCATCCATCCATCTTCTTCCGCTTATCTAAAGTCGGGTTGCGGGGGCAGCAGCCTAAGCAGAGAAGCCCAGACTTCTTTTTCCCCAGCCACTTTTTCCCCAGCCACTTTTTCCCCAGCCACTTTTTCCCCAGCCACTTTATCCCGCTCTTCCCGGGGGATCCCAAGCCGTTCCCAGGACAGCTGGGAAACAAAGGGTCCTAATACTTATGTACATGTGATATTTGAGTTTTGAATTTTTATAAATATGCAAACATTTCTACATTTGTTTTTTTTTCTGTCAAGATGGGGTGCTGAGAGTACATTAATGAGAATTAAAATAAACGTTTTGGATTTTGGCAAATGGCTGCAATGAAACAAAGAGTGAATTTAAAGGGGTGTAAATATTTTCCATACCCACTGTATATAAATGTGTGTGTGTATAAGTGTGCGTGTGTATGAATGTGTATATATGTATATAATAATATATGTGTATTTAATATATATATATATATATATATATATACATATATATATATATATATATATATATATATATATATATATATATATATATATATATATATATATATATATACATATATATATATATATATATACATACACTACCGTTCAAAAGTTTGGGGTCACATTGAAATGTCCTTATTTTTGAAGGAAAAGCACTGTACTTTTCAATGAAGATAACTTTAAACTAGTCTTAACTTTAAAGAAATACACTCTATACATTGCCAATGTGGTAAATGACTATTCTAGCTGCAAATGTCTGTTTTTTGGTGCAATATCTACATAGGTGTATAGAGGCCCATTTCCAGAAACTATCACTCCAGTGTTCTAATGGTACAATGTGTTTGCTCATTGGCTCAGAAGGCTAATTGATGATTAGAAAAGCCTTGTGCAATCATGTTCACACATCTGAAAACAGTTTAGCTCGTTACAGAAGCTACAAAACTGACCTTCCTTTGAGCAGATTGAGTTTCTGGAGCATCACATTTGTGGGGTCAATTAAACGCTCAAAATGGCCAGAAAAAGAGAACTTTCATCTGAAACTCGACAGTCTATTCTTGTTCTTAGAAATGAAGGCTATTCCACAAAATTGTTTGGGTGACCCCAAACTTTTGAACGGTAGTGTATATCTGTGTATATATCTATATATATATATGTGTGTATATATCTGTGTATATATAAATATGTGTATATATGTACATATATGGATATGCATGTGTATATTTATATACGTGTGTGTGTGTGTGTCATGTTTTGAGCAATGACGGTTTAAAATAAAAAATCCCACACATTTATTGGGGATCCAATAAGTGTTAAAAGTAAGGCTACGTTCACACTGCAGGGTAGGATGTCCAATTTCAATTTTTTTTTTGTCAAAACTGATCTTCTTATTTTTACCTGTTTTCTGCTCATTTTCTGCTTATCGTGCAACCGTCTATTTTAGTGAATATTTGTGACGCTTATCGCTTTTTGACGACGTTCTGTGACCGGAGGGCGGGAGCATTTACTTTGAGGATGCATTGCTTATATATACCATTTATTTACCAGATACGAAAGAGGCCTGGTTCGGATTTGAAAAATTCGGAATTGCACTGTTCACATTGACATGAAAAAAAGCCGATACAGGTCGCACATGGGCCAAATTATTTAGGGGCGGGGTCCCCACATCTGCGGTCCCCTCCAAGGTATCTCATTGTATCCCACTGGGTTGAGTTTTTTCTTGCTCTGATGTGGGATTTGAGACACTCGTGATTTAGGGCTCTATAAATAAACTGATGGATTGATTGATTGAATAATCGGAATTGACCTGAACAAGACCTAGATCCACTTCAGATCTATCAGTCCATTTTTGATTTTTTTGAGCGATGGCAGTTTGAAAAAAAAAAATCCCACAAAATTATTGGGAATCCAAAAGGGCCCCACTCATCAGTGTTAAAAATAAGTCATACATTTTTCATATATATATATTTTTTTACTTTCAACACTTAAAATCAGTTGTATAAGTTTAATGCCCTTTTTGTCATAGAAAACATTGTTTTTATGGCAAAGACACAAACACACACATGCAATAAATATTTCAAAGTGAAATATTGAATGTGATGTAATTAGAGCTTTTAACAAGTCAATATTTCATACTAACATTGATTTTGATTGATCATTATTTTTTGAGCAAGGACAGTTTAAAGAAAACAAAAGGCCTTCATGGCAGCTTTGTGTTATTAGAGTTGACGCTGTAACCTTTTCCCGCTACATTTAACCTGTTTGGTCTTTTATTCCATTTTTTTTTTTTACAGTATTTTTAGAATGTGCCGCAGGCCGTTAAAAACTAGCTGCGGGCCGCACTTTGTACAACACAAGTTAAATACCTACTAGCAAATGTAGCAGCATCTTAAACATGCAAAGGTAGGTAAAACTGCTGCATCCAGACTACTCACGATGACACTAACGTAGGTTGCCTACAGCCACAGCTAATAATAGATTCCGACGGTTATTTGCTTTATTTTTTTCATTTTTTTTTAGACCATGCACCTGGCAACTATAGGAGATAATCTAGGACAGTGGTTCTCAAACGGGGGTACGCGTACCCCTGGGGGTACTTGAAGGTATGCCAAGGGGTACGTGAGATTTTTTAAAAATGTCTGTCAAAAAGAACTGTGAAAAGAAATGCAACAATGCAATATTCAGTGTTGACAGCTAGATTTTTTGTGGACATGTTCCATAAATATTGATGTTAAAGATTTATTTTTTTGTGAAGAAATGTTTAGAATTAAGTTCATGAATCCAGATGGATCTCTATTACAATCCCCAAAGAGGGCACTTTAAAGGCCTACTGAAATGACATTTTTTTATTTAAACGGGGATAGCAGATCTATTCTATGTGTCATACTTGATCATTTCGCGATATTGCCATATATTTGCTGAAAGGATTTAGAATAGAACAACGACGATAAAGTTCGCAACTTTTGGTCTCTGATAAAAAAAAAGACTTGCCCCTACTGGAAGTAGCGTGACGTAGTCAGTTGATCGCCTACTCATATTTCCCTATTGTTTTCAATGCAGCCAGAGCGATTCGGACCGAGAAAGCGACGATTACCCCATTAATTTGAGCGAGGATGAAAGATTCGTGGATGAGGAACGTTAGAGTGACGGACTAGAATTTAGTGCAAGACATATCTTTTTTCGCTCTGACCGTAACTTAGGTACAAGCTGGCTCATTGGATTCCACACACTCTCCTTTTTCTATTGTGGATCACGGATTTGTATTTTAAACCACCTCGGATACTATATCCTCTTGAAAATGAGTCGAGAACGCGAAATGGACATTCACACTTTTATCTCCACGACAATACATCGACGAAACACTTTAGCTACGGAGCTAACGTGATAGCATCTGGCTTAACTGCTTATAGAAACAAAATAAATAAATCCCTGACTGGAAGGATAGACAGAAGATCAACAATACTATTAAACCATGGACATGTAACTACACGGTTAATGCTTTCCAGCCTGGCGAAGGTTAACAATGCTGTTGCTAATGACGCCATTGAAGCTAACTTAGCAACCGGACATCACAGAGCTATGCTAAAAACATTAGCTATCCACCTATGCCAGCCAGCCCTCATCTGCTCATCAACACCCGTGCTCACCTGCGTTCCAGCGATCGACGGTGCGACGAAGGACTTCATCCGATCACAGATGCAGTCGGCGAGACGGAGGAAGTTAAGGTGAGTTCGGCGGCTAACGCGTCTGCTATCCATCTCTGTCTTCCTGGTTGTGTTGCTACAGCCAGCCGCTAATACACCGATCCCACCTACAACTTTCTTCTTGGCAGTCTCCATTGTTCATTAAACAAATTGCAAAAGATTCACCAACACAGATGTCCAGAATACTGTGGAATTATGAGATGAAAACAGAGCTATTTTGTATTAGATTCAATGGGGTACCGATACTTCTGTTTCACTGGCTACGTCACGCGCATACGTCATCATCCAAAGGCGTTTTCAACCGGAAGTTTAGCTGGAAATTTAAAATTGCACTTTATAAGTTAACCCGGCCGTATTGGCATGTGTTGCAATGTTAAGATTTCATCATTGATATATAAACTATCAGACTGCGTGGTCGGTAGTAGTGGGTTTCAGTAGGCCTTTAAGTTGATGATTACTTCTATGTGTAGAAATATTTATTTATAATTTAATCACTTGTTTAAGGCTGCAGCTAACGATTATTTTTCTATCGATTAATCTATAGATTATTTTTTCGATTAATCGGTTAATCTATAGATTATTTTTTCGATTCATCTATAGATTATTTTTCCTTTTACCGATTATTTTTTATTTTATTTTATTTAAAATGAAGATGAAAAAATAAAAGTAGGCCAGTTTTTTCAAAAGGCATGGCTTTTATTTACAAAAAAAAAAAGTATGGCCACTCAGTCAACATTGACAACAACATGACAAAATATTCTGTAACAATGTAAACATTTAAAACTTTTAACATTTAACAAAATTAAAAGTAGCTTATTTGCTTTTTAATGTGCAAATATAAAAGTAAACATCCAGTGCAAATCTTAATATTCTGAAATAGTATAAGCATTTCAAAAGTAAAAGTATTGCTTATTTTGCTTTAAAATGTGCAAAAATAAAGATAAACATCCAATACAAAAAAGTGCAAAACGAAATATTCTGTAACAACAGTGTAAACATTTCAACAAAAGTGAAAGTATTGCTTATTTGCTAAAATGTGCAAAAATAAAGATAAACATCCAATACAAAAAAGTGCCAATCTAAATATTCTGGAGCACTGTAAACATTAAGTATTGCTTTTAAAATGTGCAAAATAAACATCCAGTCCAACACAGTACACAATAACCAATTCTACTCATTCCAGTGAGTGACTAACAGTTGTAATGAAGAAAGGTTAGCATGTCTACTTGCTTTGCTTCTTTTCTTGTTTACAATATTCCCAGCAGCTGAAAATAGGCGCTCAGAAGGGGACGATGTGGCTGGAACTGAGAGGTAATTAGCCTTCACCTCAAACCAGGACTGCGAGCGAGCTGAGCTGCAGTTTAAGTTTCTAGTAGGTCAACGGGCTCATAGTGATGTTACTAGTAGTTGACTGAGAGGTGTTTATTATCATTTGGGGAGAGTCCGCTGCTTGATGCTCACCTGCTAAACACCTATCTGCTCGACGCTGAAGCGCTGACTACATGCGCTATGAATACGCACTGCTGATTGGCTGATAATGCTTCGTGTGTACCAATCAGATGGTTGTGTGGGTGGGACAATGCTGCGTGTGTACCAATCAGATGGTTGTATGGGTGGGACAATGCTGCGTGCTGAGACAGAGGCAGAGAAGCAAAGCAACTTGTTAAGACTTTAGCAGCTAAAGTTAGCTTTAGCTTAGAAACTCGTTCGGTACACCCCCGTACCGAACCGAAAGCCTCGTACCGAAACGGTTCAATACAAAACACATACCGTTACACCCCTAGCAGATACAAATGACACATTCATGTTTTTGTGTAATGATGACAACGTATGCTAACGCGGACGATTGACTAGTTGATGGTTGATGGGTTTCTTTTCAAATGTTCGTTCATAGCCGTTGTGCTGCTATGATAGGCCATTTCCGCTCGACACAGTGTGCATACAACAACATTATTAGGCTGTGTATTGAAATACTCCCACACTTTTGACGACTTTTGGCGTGCGTTTTTCCCCTCGCTCGCACAGTCTGCTTTGCGCTCCGCCATGACGGTAGTGTGACGTAATTATGCGACGCGTCGACGCACAAAAACGGCGTCGACGTATTTACATAACCGATGACGTCGACTACGTCGACGCGTCGTTTCAGCCTTACACTTGTTTATTTTTCAACAAGTTTTTAGTTATTTTTATATCTTTTTTTCCAAAGAGTTCAAGAAAGACCACAACAAATGAGCAATATTTTGCACTGTTATATCAATCAATCAATGTTTATTTATACAGCCCTAAATCACAAGTGTCTCAAAGGGCTGTACAAGCCACAACGACATCCTCGGTACAGAGCCCACATACGGGCAAGGAAAACTCACCCCAGTGGGACGTCAATGTGAATGACTATGAGAAACCTTGGAGAGGACCGCATATGTGGGTAACCCCCCCCCCCCCCCCTCTAGGGGAGACCGAAAGCAATGGATGTCGAGTGGGTCTGACATAATATTGTGAAAGTCCAACACATCAGTGAAAGTCCAGTCCATAGTGGGGCCAGCAGGAACCATCCCGAGCGGAGACGGGTCAGCAGCGTAGAGATGTCCCCAACCGATGCACAGGCTAGCGGTCCACTCCGGGTTGGGAGCAGAGTAGAAAAGAAAAGAAAAGAAACGGCAGATCAACTGGTCTAAAAAGGGGGTCTATTTAAAGGCTAGAGTATACAAATGAGTTTTAAGATGAGACTTAAATGCTTCTACTGAGGTAGCATCTCTAACTTTTACCGGGAGGGCATTCCATAATATTGGAGCCCGAATAGAAAACGCTCTATAGCCCGCAGACTTTTTTTGGGCTCTGGGAATCACTAATAAGCCGGAGTTCTTTGAACGCAGATTTCTTGCTGGGACATATGGTACAATACAATCGGCAAGATAGGCAGGAGCTTGACCGTGTAGTATTTTATACGTAAGTAGTAAAACCTTAAAGTCGCATCTTAAGTGCACAGGAAGCCAGTGCAAGTGAGCCAGTATAGGCGTAATATGATCAAACTTTCTTGTTTTTGTCAAAAGTCTAGCAGCCGCATTTTGTACCATCTGTAATCTTTTAATGCTAGACATAGGGAGGCCCGAAAACAAAACGTTACAGTAATCGAGACGAGACGTAACGAACGCATGGATAATGATCTCAGCATCGCTTGTGGACAAAATGGAACGAATTTTAGCGATATTACGGAGATGAAAGAAGGCCGTTTTAGTACCACTCTAAATGTGTGACTCAAACGAGAGAGTTGGGTCGAAGATAATACCCAGATTCTTTACCGAGTCGCCTTGTTTAATTGTTTGGTTGTCAAATGTTAAGGTGGTATTATTAAATAGACGTCGGTGTTGAGCAGGACCGATAATCAGCATTTCCGTTTTCTTAGCGTTGAGTTGCAAAAAGTTAGCGGACATCCATTGTTTAATTTCATTAAGACACGCCTCCAGCTGACTACAATCCGGCGTGTTGGTCAGCTTTAGGGGCATGTAGAGTTGGGTGTCATCAGCATAACAGTGAAAGCTAACACCGTATTTGCGTATGATGTCACCCAGCGGCAGCATGTAAATACTAAAGAGTGCAGGGCCAAGAACCGAACCCTGGGGAACTCCGCACGTTACCTTAACATAGTCCGAGGTCACATTGTTATGGGAGACACACTGCATCCTGTCAGTAAGATAAGAGTTAAACCAAGACAAGGCTAAGTCTGACATCCCAATACGCGTTTTGATATTTTGATATTATACAATTTAATAAATCAGAAACTGATGACATAGTGCTGTATTTTACTTCTTTATCTCTTTTTTCCCAACCAAAAATGCTTTGCTCTGATTAGGGGGTACTTGAATTAAAAAAAAATTCACAGGGGGTACATCACTGAAAAAAGGTTGAGAACCACTGATCTAGGAGACTATATTCTCACAACTCGATACAGAAACATTAGTCTGAACTAAACACAACTAATGAGTTTGCTCCTTAATGTTCCGACCTGTTTTTGTAAACGCTGTACCCATTATCTGTCATCAGTCGTGAAATGTAAATCATTTGTCATTCGGTAGCGTGTTAGCAATAAAACGATCTATGTGGGGCAAGTATAGCTTAGTTTTATGCGCCTGCACTCAAAGCCTTTTAACAGATACTGGACCTTCGTGAATGTCTGCCGCCTATTTCATGGATCCTTCCACCAGAGACAGCTAAGTGTACCGGGAAATAAATTAGAACAAGTATGAGGAAATGAAGTTGAAATGGAGTAGGGTGGATCCAACAGAAACACTCGGCAAGGATCCATGTATCGCACGAGCAGTCGTTTGCATTTTTGCATCGCAGCCAACTTTTGTAAAAATGACTTTGTTAATGTTGTGTCTTAAAAAAAAAATAAAAGGAAAGATTCAGATTAGCTCAGCATATTTCTCCAGGCGACTTGTTCTGAAGTTGTTCCGGAAAAACGCTTCATCATCTGGTCTTTGATCTGCACCGTCGTGTTTGGAGACGCTCTAAAAGGGTGAGCGGAATCAGCGTCTTTAGTGCGTTTCTCTCGTCTCACTTTTACAACGCGAGCAGGTCACAGAGGCAACGTTCTCACTGCGGGGTATGAAGCCCGATTGGAATTCAATTTTTTCCTTCTCATTTTTTTTCTTCCATGTAGTCATTTACATTACGTAATTAACCATGGCCCTAGTTTGTGTAGGTCTCAGTCCCATTTCAAGGATTTAACCCGAGTCTTAACCCAATTAATTTGCGCAGGGGACACAAAATGTTGGCTATGGAAGTTTGTGGGGTCCTATGGACATTGACGTGCGCCACCTTGATATAATAAGTGGGGTGAACACCACAAGATACATATCAGACTTCTGACCATGGGGATCCCACTTTGGCTATGGGTGCCCAACGGGGGAACTGGAGAAGGTTTGTTATATCCGAAATGTAAAACCTTGTTAAGTTAATTTGACTTTATAGTATTTACATTACAACAGTAGTGTCAGGCTTGGTCAAAAGATAGGACTCAGATGCAGAGTAGAGATTAATTCGGCAGGCTTTTATTTTGGAGGCTTCCTTTCACTTGATTTCACTTGATTAGGGCAATTCAATATAGGCTATAACTAAACTAGTCGGCGAAAAAGGTTCCACAAAAGGAGGAAAGCACAAAAACAATAACAAATTAAAGCTGCAAGCAGCGATGGACGGGACCGACTTTGAGGGCTCATAAAATCCAAACCGGAGCAGTAATTACAATTCTTTCATCAACTTTTAATCCGAAGGGTTCAATCTCTCTCCTGTGCTAATTTGAAGCCGACACGACAAACGCGTTCAGAGGAGATAATGTTTGAAAAAAGGTGACTGTTTTTACACAACTTTTGTTTTGAAGGGGGAATTGCAAACTTCCTGTTGATTTTTGCTGCGGGTTGTCAGTGTATGAAATATAGGTCTAAGTGAGACCTACATGGAGGTTTTTGTTTCATGTCTCTACGACATTCCTACTGGGAGTTAAGTTAAAGTTAAAGTACCAATGATTGTCACACACACACTAGGTGTGGTGAAATTTGTCCTCTGCATTTGACCCATCCCCTTGTTCACCTCCTGGGAGGTGAGGGGAGCAGTAGGCAGCAGCGGTGCCGCGCCCGGGAAACATTTTTTGGTGATTTAACCCCCAATTCCAACCCTGATGCTGAGTGCCAAGCAGGGAGGCAATGGGTCCCATTTTTATAGTCTTTGGTATGACTCGGCCGGGGTTTGAACTCACAACCTACCGATCTCAGTTACAGGCCGTTTTGTCTGTGTTTTCTTCCTAGGGGGCGCTAGAGCGCAATTTTGAGTTTTGGGGTTTGGTTTTTTGATTAGATCGCAATTTTCGCCAGTCCTGATGTGTGTGTCCAATTTGGTGAGTTTTGAAGGATGTTAAGGGGGTCAAATTACAGCTCAAAGAGGCGGCGGTATAATAATAAAACGCTAGAAATACAATAGGGTCCTCTGTGCCAAAGGGACTCGGTCCCTAACTATACTTGGCGCCGTATATTCTATGAAATTTATTATAAACAAAAAACGCTCCAACAGGAGGGAGAAAACATGGCTATGAAACTTCTACACTGTCTCTAATCTAAAAAAAAGGTTAACAAAAAATGTCACTCAAAACTTGAGGAAAAGGAAGAACGGTAAGAAAAACTGAAAACTCACCACTTTGGCTGTAAAACTAAATAACACAAAATCACTCTGCTGAGGAGGAGAAAAAGAAAACTCAAAATATCAACGAAGGAATTCAGGATCAGGGTATTCAAACACGAGACGAGGCAAGGCATGGGCAGGAGGCTAGAGAGGCACGAATAAACGAGACAATCTGGCACACAACCAAGGGAGGCGTTGGCTTATAAGACACATGAAGGTAATGGGGAACAGGTGGAAACAATCAGGGATCAGGGATGACGTCAGACTGATGACACAAAAGGAAGGGCAAGTGACCTGAAACGAGAGGAGTTACTTTTCAAACTAAAACATGCAATTCACAAGACAGAAGAAACCAAGACAAGACATCCCTCACCGCGGTGTGACAAGTAGCAACATGGGTAGATTAAATTGCTGGATGCTTTGATTGTCGCTAATGCCACCTTGTGGTAACAAAGTGAATGAATCTGACCTAGGGTCGGGTTGAAAAAAGATCGGAATCGTACTGTTCACACTAACATAAAAATAATCAGATACCCGACACATCTGGGCAAGAACATTGGGATTGTGAATAGGGATGGATAAATTCAGTACTAACTCCCGGTACCTGGGAATTAATACCGCAGTTAACGGCACCAGTTTTATGTACCGTATTTTTCGGAGTATAAGTCGCTCCGGAGTATAAGTCGCACCGGCCGAAAATGCATAATACAGAAGGAAAAAACATATATAAATCGCACTGTAGTATAAGTCACATTTTTTGGGGAAATTTATTTGATAAAACCCAACACCAAGAATAGACATTTGAAAGGCAATTTAAAATAAATAAAGAATAGTGAACAACAGGCTGAATAAGTGTACGTTATATGAGGCATAAATAACCAACTGAGAACGTGCCTGGTATGTTAACGTAACATATTATGGTAAGAGTCATTCAAATAACTATAACATATAGAACATGCTATACGTTTACCAAACAATCTGTCACTCCTAATCGCTAAATCCCATGAAATCTTATACGTCTAGTCTTTTACGGTAATGTGTTAATAATTTCACACATAAGTCGCTCCTGAGTATAAGTCGCACCCCCGGCCAAACTATGAAAAAAACTGAGACTTATAGTCGGAAAAATACGGTACTTTTGTGTGGGTTCATGTGTTGTTAAATAAAATATATTTTTGGACTTTCCATTTTAAACTGAGTTGATTATAACTCGCTGTCTTGTAAGGATATAACTACAAACGGTAATAATAACTGTGGTAAAACTTGCGACTGTTAGTATTACCGTTTTAAATTGAAATGATCGGAAAAACGTGTTTGATAACTGCACTTTGATAAGCTCATGGACGGACTGGCGCTAGCTCGGTAGCGTAAATGCTAACTTAAATACAAGATCATTCACATCTGTCCACATTAAGAATTGACATACTGTGCCCCAATCAAAACTTCTATAAACTCAATACTGTCTGACCAACTAAGATATTCAATTGCGCACATTGAACATACAAGCTGGGCTCCCTTATAACCGAGTGATCATTCTATACCCGGAGAAATGTGACACGTGTTTGAACTTTGTGACATAAAACACTGTACTTTAATCAAGTGATTATTTGGCGTACCACTAGATGGAGCCCGCGTACCAGAATCTCTGGTCTAGCTTTTGTACAACACGGGGACAAAAATCGGTCTGCCACAAATAAGAGTTGGCGCTACCTGCTTGCCTTCGTTCATAAAGACATAGTAGGACAGTCTGTGAATGTAGCTCGTCGTCAAAAATTCCGACTGCTGACATTGAAACTCTTCGCCTTCACAGATGTGCAAGTTACCCATGTCTTGGGCACTAATACACCCCCATACCATCACAGATGCTGGCTTTTCAACTTTGCGCCTACAACAATCCGGATGGTTCTTTTCCACTTTGTATTAGTCCATCTTAGATGAGCTCAGAAAGCCGACAGCGTTTCTGGGTGTTGTTGATAAACGGTTTTCGCCGAGAGTTTTAACTTGCACTTACAGATGTAGCGACCGACTGTAGTTACTGACAGTGGGTTTCTGAAGTGTTCCTGAGCCCATGTGGTGATATCCGTTACACACTGATGTCGCTTGTTGATGCAGTACAGCCTGAGGGATCGAAGGTCACGGGCTTAGCTGCTTACGTGCAGTGATTTCTCCGGATTCTCTGAACCCTTTGATGATATTACGGACCGTAGATGGTGAAATCCCTGAATTCCTTGCAATAGCTGGTTGAGAAAGGTTTTTCTTAAACTGTTCAACAATTTGCTCACGCATTTGTTGACAAAGTGGTGACCCTCGCCCCATCCTTGTTTGTGAATGACTGAGCATTTCATGGAATCTACTTTTATACCCAATCATGGCACCCACCTGTTCCCAATTTGCCTGTTCACCTGTAGGATGTTCCAAATAAGTGTTTGATGAGCATTCCTCAACTTTATCAGTATTTACTGCCACCTTTCCCAACTTCTTTGTCCCGTGTTGCTGGCATCAAATTCTAAAGTTAATGATTATTTGCACAAAAAAAAAAAGTTTATCAGTTTGAACATGAAATATGTTGTCTTTGTAGCATATTCAACTGAATATGGGTTGAAAATGATTTGCAAATCATTGTATTCCGTTTATATTTACATCTAACACAATTTCCCAACTCATATGGAAACGGGGTTTGTACAATCCGGGGTGTGGGATATGGAAGGGGGGGGTTTAGGTTTGGTTGGTATCAACACTTCAGTCATCAACGTTAGCACGTTGCTAACATTACACTTGCATCATGCTAGGTTATTTTACTTGTTAAAAAAACAAAACACAAAATGTTTTAAACTTACATCCCTCACGTCCATAGCAGACTGACCAACAGTTGGCTGGGCTCTCAGGACACATATTGCCGTTATAGAACATCATGAAAAAGTCACTCCTGCATCGTAACGATGTTTCAGCAGAGGCTGTCGCTGTCCCATGAAGAGCCTGTAACTCCAATTTATTGGGGAGAATTTGTGTGTGAAAAAGCAACAAAGTTGAGGTGTGTTACAGACTAGCGGGCACAAATCTGTGTTTGAGCTCACCTAGGAGGCGGGTGATAACAATGATTTCCTCTCCAGTAATGGCTGCGCTCGGCTAAGCTGTGCAAATATTTACACTAATTGTTCCCATTGTAATGCCGGAGAAAGGGGGGGGGGGCAAACAAAAAAAAAAATCACTTCTCGGGACTCCGCCGTGGCGCCCATCATCAATTGGGCGTGCACCACGCCCTGATGATTAGACTGAAAGGCGCTAATGGAAAATAAACATTGAAAGTGGCAGCAATTAAAAAAAAAAAAAAAAGAGTGTTTCCTGTAAAGGCGGATGACATGTTTGCTACTTCCTGCATCAGCTTAGAGGCGGTAATACGTGACCAGACAGACGTCAATGGCTTGACTCGTAACCCAAAGAGCAAAGTGATGAACACAAACAACCTGGGAGGGGGGGGGGGTTGAAATAAAATTTAAAAAAATATATATATATATATTTTTTTTTTTCTTCATAAAGAAATACAATCATGTGTGCTTACGGACTGTATCCCTGCAGACTGTATTGATCTATATTGATATATAATGTATATATTGTGTTTTTTATGTTGATTTAATAAAAAATAAAAAAATAAAATATATATATATATATATATTATTATTTTTATTTTTTAGTGGGGACCACTGCTTTAAAGCACAGGTGTCAAACTCAAGGCCCCGGGGGCCAAATCTGGCCCGCCACATTATTTTATGTGGCCCGCGAAAGCCTGGAAATAATATGCGTTAGTAAAATGCTTAATCTTTTCTTACTAAATATATTTAATTAACTTAAAAATCATGTACTGCATGTAATTGCATATTCAATATTATCAAAATCAAAATATTATATTATCATGCGTACCAAAAAATATTTTTGGTTAAAATAAAGATAAATACTGTACTTAAATACCTGCTTGACTTATGATTTCAAAACAAATTATCAATCAAATTGTAGACTGTAAAAATGACGATAGATTTTACGGTTAAAAATTTGGTACTGGTTTTTTTTCCCATATACAGTAAGACACTAAAACAGTGGTTCTGAACCTTGTTGGAGGTACCGAACCCCACCAGTTTCATATGCGCATTCACCGAACCCTTCTTTAGTGAAAAATAATATATATATCTTTTTTTCAAATTCAAGACAAAGTTATATGTTTTTTTACTTGTACACAAAATGAACCGTGCATGAACATCTCCTTGTTCAAAGAACAAAACCAACACAGTGCATGAACTCACAACAAATTACACACCTGCAAATCAGATGGAAAATTAGAGGGAATATTGTTTGGGGGTATGCATAATACGCCGATAGGGAGAAGTTTTTATTCACACGATGAGTCAGGTGTGTCTTGACCTCCGCGGCGGAGGCCCTGCCGAACCCCTAGGGTTCGATCGAACCCAGGTTAAGAACCACTGCACTAAAACATTAAAAAACAAAAAAAACATTAAAACAACAAAATTTTACGGTAAAAAAACAAAAAACGGACAGCTCTGTTGCTTGAATTTTACCGCTAAAAACAGTGGTATTGTTTCTCCGTTCCATTCCATTTATTCATATGCTGTAAAAAAAAAAAAAAACCCACTGCTTTTACTGTGAAATTCTGGTGACTGAGCTGCCAGTTTTTAAAGTAAAATGTAAATATTTTTTTTGCAGCTTATTTAAAAAATATATATTGTTAATGTATTATATATATATATACATGTATATTCATGTATTACTCATTGTTAAAATCGGCCCTCCGAGGGCAACTATAACTGCGATGTGGCCCTCAATGAAAACGAGTTTGACACCCCTGCTTTAAAGCGACGTCTGTATCCCGGCCATTTTTCTTTTTTTTCTTTTTCCTGTCGTTAAGAAGTCTGCAAATGTTCCCGTGCGACTCATCACGTCCGTCAAGAGAGTTTATGTCCTGTAACTTTGCTTTTAGTGGAATTGCGCAGCCATTGTTGATGTGGAGGGACTGAGTCTTCGTCTCGATTTAAGATATTGTGAAAGTTTCCCTCGCGGATCCTGATGACAAAAAGGTTATTTACAATTTACTCGGGGAGGGTCCCAGGCCAATATCAGGAAGAAAACAACAACAACACGAGCAGTCCTGCAGCGTGTTTAAGCTGGACTGCCAGCTAACATTTAAATGTCCTTCAACATTGGCATTTTCTTGTGTTTTAGTCATGTTAAACATGGCAGTAGCCTACTAGAAAAAAAAAAAAATGTTTTTTTTGGGGGGTTTTTTTTGTCATAAAGAAATACAATCATGTGTGCTTACGGACTGTATTCCTGCAGACTGTATTGATTTATATTGATATATAATGTATATATTGTGTTTTTATGTTGATTTAATTTTAAAAAAAAAAAATATATATATATATATATATATATGTATATATATATTTTAATTTTTTTTCATTTTTTTTTAAATTTCTTGTGCGGCCGCGGCCCGGTACCAATCGGTCCACGGACCGGTACCGGGCCGTGGCCCGGTGGTTGGGGACCACTGCAGTACAGGCCAAAAGTTTGGACACACTTTCTCCTCATTCAATACATGTTCTTTATTTTCATGACTATTTACATTGTAGATTGTCACTGAAGGCATCACAACTATAAATAAACACATGTGGAGTTATGTACTTAACAAAAAAAAGGTGAAATATCTGAAAACATGTTTTATATTCTAGTTTCTTCAAAATAGCCAACCTTTGCTCTGATTACCGCTTTGCACACTCTTGGCATTCTCTCGATGAGCTTCAAGAGGTGTCATAGTTTTGATGCCGTCAGGGACAATCTACAACAGGGGTGGGCAATTAATTTTTACCGGGGGCCGCATGAGCAACCCGAGCACTGCTGGAAGGCCACATCGACAATATTTCAATTAAATTTTGCTGAATATTATTTTTGATATATACCGTAAGATAAATAATAATAATAATAATAATAATAATAATAATAATAATTAATAATAATAGTAATACTTCAACATAGTGTGTGTAACAGCATTCCATGACTAATATAAATAAATTAACATTAATAATAAATGACAGTAAAATAAGCACACGTATGACTGAGGAGTCATAGTGTAACTTTGTGTGGTGTTTGAGTTGTCCGACTTTTTGTGTGGCCATAAACGCACCAGTGGTTTAGTGCTATGCGTGTTGGTGACAGATGACAAGTTGGTTTTGGCCTGGTTTGTACGGCAGAAAATGACTAGTTTTTCGAGATAGAATTGTTTTACTCATGTTTTTGGTGTGGTTATGTCCGAATATAAACAGTTTTGCTCAATAAAGTGATCGATATAATTCCTGTCCTCGAAGCATCTCGATAGACGTTACAATAATTGAACGGTGTTCAATTGAACGGT
>NC_084735.1:76384297-76404297 GCF_033978785.1 Entelurus aequoreus
GCAGTGATGGATTTGACTCGCCGTGTTTTCCTGATTTAATGCGACTTCCCTGACATCCACTTCCAAATCCTGAATGTATTCCAGTCTTTGAATAGCAGAACTTTGCATGTCAGCCATCTTGTCTATTAGTATTCATCATCGCACGGTGACACACACCTAAAGTGAAAGATTAGACCGTGGGCTGGCTGTTACTAAGAACCATTAACGTGATTTTTTTTTTTTGTTGTTGCATTGATTAATGCGACCCTGGAGGTCTTTGACTGTGAGCGATGGCGCTTGTCATCGCTCTGACATGTGGAGATGCTGCAGATATCTTGCGCCCAACACGGAGATGGGAGAACAAGTTTGCACTGAAAATGCAATGTCATGCAGCCAGGTTGCATCCGCGTTGTTGTTTGTCGTCTCTGAAATGTGTAACTTCCACAAAACAAATAGACTATAAACAAACGTCCACTGCAGCGGACGCTGGTCCCCACAAGGTCATGTTTGTGTGTGATCACAACTGCAACAAACTGCAGCACTCAACTTAGAGCAGGGGTGTCCAAACTTTTTCCACTGAGGGCCGTACACGGAAAAATGTAAGCATGCGGGGGCCATTTTGATATTTTTCATTTTCAAACCTTAACAAAATATATGGATTTTTTTTTTTAACCTTTAGGGCTCCCGGGGACTATAAAGGGTCTCAGTCATTAAACTGTTAAAAATAAGTCAAATTATTATTATTATTATTTTATTTAACGCTTACAGTAAATCTGTATATCAAGTTGAGGTTGATATAAAGTAAAAAAAAAAAAAAAGGTTTTCTGTCAAAGACAACTTTGTTTTTTATAGTAAAACTGAAATATGCAGTATTTAGTAATTAGAGCCTTAAAAGATAAATAATGCAGGACACCATTGATTTTAATTCTTTAATATTTTTGAGTAATCACAGTGAAAAGTTAAATAAAATCCTACTAAATATATTTGGGATCCAAAAGGTCCCCCACTCATAAAGTGATACATTTTTATTGTTTTTTTTTTTACTTTTAACACTTAAATTACGAGATCAACTTCAGATATATCTGTCGATTTTACGTTTGAACTATTATTTTGTTTGTTTTATGCTCTTTTGTCGAATAAAACTTTGATGTTTTTATATGGCAACCACACAATATGTGCAAAACATTTTTTCACATAAAACATTTTAAAGTGGTATTTTTTAACTAATAATTCATTATAACATAGATTTTTAGTCTTTTTTTTTTAAGCAATGGCAAAAAATAAATACATAAACAAAGACAAAAGAAAAAAAACAGCCTGCATGGCAGCTTTGTCAACTTTGCAACTTTTTCTTGTTAGATTTCACGACATTCCACTTTTTTAAAATGTTTTTTTTAGATTTTTGCAATATTATCAATTTTGCAATTTTTGCAGAATGTGTGGCGGGCCGCAAATGGCCACCAGGCCGCACTTTGGACACCCCTAACTTAGAGGGTAACTTCACTTTTTTGGGGGGGAATTTTGCTGATTATTCACAATCAAACATATGTTTTTTTCTTGTTTTAATGCATTCTAATTTTTAGATAAACGCTCACATAAGTCAGCAACAATGGAGCCGATAAAGCACTCTAAAAACATCCAACGTTTTTTATACACACTGCAAGTATTTATGTCATGTAACAGACACGTTCATAGTAACATGTGATATTGACATATTTTGATCATTTTAGCAACAGTAGCATAGCTTTGTGAGCTACATGCTAACATTACACTTACATATTAACAGCAACATCCTTCTATTACATCACATACAACAACGTAACATTAAAGGCCTACTGAAAGCCACTACTACCGACCACGCAGTCTGATAGTTTATATATCAATGATGAAATCTTTACATTGCAACACATGCCAATACGGCCGGGTTAGATTACTAAAGTGCAATTTTTAAATTTCGCACGAAATATCCTGCTGAAAACGTCTCGGTATGATGACGCCTGCGCGTGACGTCACGATTTGTAGAGGACATTTTGGGACAGCATGGTGGCCAGCTATTAAGTCGTCTGTTTTCATCGCAAAATTCCACAGTATTCTGGACATCTGTGTTGGTGAATCTTTTGCAATTTGTTCAATGAACAATGGAGACAGCAAAGAAGAAAGCTGTAGGTGGGAAGCAGTGTATTAGCGGCCGGCTGCAGCAACACAAACACTGTTTACATTCCCAGAGATGACAGTCAAGCTTTAGCATTGGCCTGTGGAGAACTGGGACAACAGAGACTCTTACCAGGAGGACTTTGAGTTGGATACGCAGCTGCGGCTTCCAAACATTTGATCGCTTGCACGTACGTACGAAATATATGTGCTGTATGAACTTTGGGGAGGTGAACAGTACTTTGGGCTGTGGGATTGAGTGTGTTGTGCGGGTGTTTGATTTGTATTGGCGAATTATATGGACGGGATGGGGGGAGGTGTTTGTTATGCGGGATTAATTTGTGGCATATTAAATATAAGCCTGGTTGTGTTGTGGCTAATAGAGTATATATATGTCTTGTGTTTATTTACTGTTTTAGTCATTCCCAGCAGAATATCAGGTCCCACCCGCCTCTCACAGCATCTTCCCTATCTGAATTGCTTCCACTGCCTTCTAGTCCTTCACTCTCACTTTCCTCATCCACAAATTTTTCATCCTCACTCAAATTAATGGGGAAATCGTCGCTTTCTCGGTCCGAATCGCTCTCGCTGCTGGTGGCCATGATTGTAAACAATGTGCAGGTGTGAGGAGCTCCACAACCTGTGACGTCTCGCGCGTATCGTCTGCTACTTCCGGTACAGGCAAGGCTTTTTTATCAGCGACCAAAAGTTGCAAACTTTATCGTCGATGTTCTCTACTAAATCCTTTCAGCAAAAATATGGCAATATCGCAAAATGATCAAGTATGACACATAGAATGGACCTGCTATCCCCGTTTAAATAAGAAAATCGCATTTCAGTAGACCTTTAAGGAGGCCCTCAACGTTAGCATGTTGCTAAGATTACACTTAAATTTGAACAGTAACATCATGCTGATATGTCACATACAACAAAGTAACATTATGATTGGGACAGCAGGCCATCAACGCTAGCATCTCGCTAACATTACACTTACATTTTAACAACATCATTATGCTAATATATCACATAAAACAGACAAATGTTAGCAACAGTAGCGTAGTTATGTGAGCTACATGCTAAATTACATTCACATTTTAAAACAGCAACATCATGGAAACACATGACATACAACAACTTAACATTGAAGAGTGGGACAGAAAGACACACATTTTAGCAACAGCGCTAAAATGAGCTTTGCGCGTGCTATCAGTTTTGCACGTGTTTTAGTACACGCAAACCTTCAGTAAATCAGGTCCCAAGCACCATGAATTGATTAACGTGGACCCCGACTTAAACAAGTTGAAAAACTTATTTGGGTGTTACCATTTAGTGGTCAATTGTACGGAATATGTACTGAACTGTGCAATCTACTAATAAAAGTTTAAATCAATGTTGCAGTATTTTTAAATGCTAAACACAAAATACAAACTAAGAACATAATAAAACAATCACTTACTGTACAATGTCTGGTCTCACTGGGATGACAACTGTTTGGATTGTCATATCCTCCCGTTTAGATGAGGAATGAATCATAATCCTCTCAAAGGTTTAAAAGAAGGTGGCGCCAAAGAGCGTCTTTTTGTGTCTTTCTCGCCATCTCCGGGTTTTAGTTTAACCTCTTAAGGCCCAAGCTGTTTTTTTTTTACATGCTTTTTTTTAATTTCTCTTTGCTATTTGGGCTTATTGGACCCTAATTAGAATAAAAACTAAGAATCATATTTTGATATGATGTACTTAGTCCATAAGTACACAAATGTGTACTTCATGTTTAGTGACATGCTAATTCTTATTTTTAGAATAGAATAGAATGGGCTTTATTGTCATTATAAATTATTATAAATACGGGGTAAAAATAAATTACACAAGAGGTAATAAAGAAAAAACGAACACTCGAAATAAACAGACTACTATCCAATACAAATAATAAGCAATCCTGTACAATATACAAAACACTATACAAATACAAAATACTGTACAATATACAGAACAAGACAAGAGTACCGGAGTAACAAATCAGTGTTGGACGTATTGCACTCGAAGGGTAATATTGCACAGTAGGGTAATAGGGTAGGATATTGTATAGGGGTGAATTATTATTATAAGTTATAGAGTTCAAGATGGTGACAGCTCTGGGAAAGAAGCTGTCTCTGAGCCTGTTTGTTCTGGCTCTGATGCACCTGTAGCGCCTGCCCAACGGTAGCGGGTCGAACCGGTGGAAGCCAGGGTGTGCGCTGTCCTTGGTGATGCTTTTTGCTCTGTTGAGGCAGCGGGAGTTGTGTAAATCCTTCAGGGAGGGGAGGGGGCAGCCGATGATTTTTTTGTGCAGACTTTATGACCCTCTGACTCGCCTGTTTGTCTGCTTCAGTGCAGCTGGCGTACCACACTGTTATGCAGTACGTCAGCAGGCTCTCGACAGCCGAGCGATAGAAAGTCACCATCAGCTGCCTCTCCAGTCTGTTCTTCCTCAGCACCCTCAGGAAGTGGAGTCTCCGCTGGGCCTTATACTTTTTTTTTTCCAAATTCCATTGTATGTTATACTCTTCTGACACCACCAGATGGCAGTATAAGTGTCCACATAAGCGGCCATAAGACCCCAATTCAGTAGTGTACACAATTTTGGAAATAAGAGCTAAAAAGTGCTGTCCACGCATGTGGCCATTAAGCCTTTAGAGGTTTTAATGTCAAAAGTTGACCAACTTTTGGTTTATGATCACATCCTTCTACTATCTAAGTGAGAGGCATGATTTATAATCTAAAATGATCGTTCACCAATTTAGAGGCGATACAGCAGCTCACCGGCACAATATGTAAATATAGCAGCATGAGCTGGTTTGTGCTCTGTGAGCACGGCACAGCTAAATGTTGTCCCTCTGCGTTAGCGCTTATAATAACAATATCGCTAATACTTGGTTAATATTCAGGTCACAACATGTACTGTAGATTCCGGACTATAAACCGCTACTTTTGTCTTACACTATGCACCATGTGGCTTATAAGACGGTGCGGCTAATTTATGCATTTTCCCCCCCTATAACAACAGCCATAATAAAAAGAGTTTAAAAGAAAATAAACAGCAAATACACCTAAAAAATGTTTTTTTGTTTGTGCTATGGTGCCATTTTATGGACGAGTTGGCTCACTCCATTTTTTAATTTTTCATCTTTCAGCCGTACATAGCGTTTCTACTCGTATGGATTCTTCATTCATCAATCCAAGCTAAGTAACTAAAACAATTCATACTTACTTAAACCGTCCCATGTGTCTGTAGGAGTGTATCCACGCATATTTGTACGTGCCATCGTAATGTAATGACGCCAGCGTCGTTAGCATGAGCTAATATGCTAACACGTTTACGAGTGTCTATTTTAGTATTACTAACTTACAATGTGAGTCTTTTTGTATTGTTTCAGTTTCGTAAATTCACCAAAACGTCACTGTGGAGTTATCGAGTCTGTTTAGCTGATTGGAGAGCTAGCTTCCGCAGCTAGTGGGTCCATGACGATGACTTCTGTTTTGTTTTATTAGCCGTTTTACTGCCCTGTTACAGACACTGTTTGGGAACAATTAAGGTATGTAAATAAACATTTACATAATTTCACAACGAATATCATACAAACCCCGTTTCCATATGAGTTGGGAAATTGTGTTAGATGTAAATATAAATGGAATACAATGATTTACAAATCATTTTCAACCCATATTCAGTTGAATATGCTACAAAGTCAACATATTTGATGTTCAAACTGATAAAAATTTTTTTTGCAAATAATCATTAACTTTAGAATTTGATGCCAGCAACACGTGACAAAGAAGTTGGGAAAGGTGTCAATAAATACTGATAAAGTTGACTAATGCTCATCAAACACTTATTTGGAACATCCCACAGGTGAACAGGCAAATTGGGAACAGGTGGGTGCCATGATTGGGTATAAAAGTAGATTCCATGAAATGCTCAGTCATTCACAAACAAGGATGGGGCGAGGGTCACCACTTTGTCAACAAATGTGTGAGCAAATTGTTGAACAGTTTAAGAAAAACCTTTCTCAACCAGCTATTGCAAGGAATTTATGGATTTCACCATCTACGGTCCGTAATATCATCAAAGGTTTCAGAGAATCTGGAGAAATCACTGCATGTGAGCAGCTAAGCCCGTGACCTTCGATCCCTCAGGCTGTACTGCATCAACAAGCGACATCAGTGTGTAAAGGATATCACCACATGGGCTCAGGAACACTTCAGAAACCCACTGTCAGTAACTACAGTTGGTCGCTACATCTGTAAGTGCAAGTTAAAACTCTACCATGCAAAGCCAAAGCCATTTATCAACAACACCCAGAAACGCCGTCAGCTTCGCTGGGCCTGAGCTCATCTAAGATGGACCGATACAAAGTGGAAAAGTGTTCTGTGGTCTGACGAGTCCATATTTCAAATTGATTTTGGAAACTGTGGACGTCGTGTCCTCCGGACCAAAGAGGAAAAGAACCATCCAAATTGTTATAGGCGCAAAGTTGAAAAGCCAGCATGTGTGAGGCTATGGGGGTGTATTAGTGCCCAAGACATGGGTAACTTACACATCTGTGAAGGCGCCATTAATGCAGAAAGGTACATACAGGTTTTGGAGCAACATATGTTGCCATCCAAGCAACGTTACCATGGACGCCCCTGCTTATTTCAGCAAGACAATGCCAAGCCACGTGTTACATCAACGTGGCTTTATAGTAAAAGAGTGCGGGTACTAGACTGGCCTGCCTGTAGTCCAGACCTGTCTCCCATTGAAAATGTGTGGCGCATTATGAAGCCTAAAATACCGGAGACCCCCGGACTGTTGAACAACTTAAGCTGTACATCAAGCAAGAATGGGAAAGAATTCCACCTGAGAAGCTTAAAAAATGTGTCTCCTCAGTTCCCAAACGTTTACTGAGTGTTGTTAAAAGGAAAGGCCATGTAACACAGTGGTGAACATGCCCTTTCCCAACTACTTTGGCACGTGTTGCAACCATGACATTCTAAGTTAATTATTATTTGCAATAAAAAATTAAGTTTATGAGTTTGAACATCAAATATCTTGTCTTTGTAGTGCATTCAATTGAATATGGGTTAAAAAGGATTTGCAAATCATTGTATTCCGTTTCTATTTACATCTAACACAATTTCCCAACTCATATGGAAACGGGGTTTGTATTTCGGTGCGGCTAATATATGAAAATATTTTTTTTTTCTCTAATATTTAGTGGGTGTGGTTTATATCCCGGTGTGCTCAATTGTCCGCAAAATACGGTAAATGGAGTATTGTTGGCGTAGAGCGATTTATGGGCGCAATAGTATACTGTCATGAGCTGCATTGGTAGCCACCTCGTACTTGCCGTATTTAGAATGCATAAAAATATGTGTTCTTGTCTTACATGGGAATTGCGAATGATAGGCAAAATTCCCCCCCACAAAGTGCATTTCCCCTTTAACGACCCCAACACTGTACGACCATCTGATCTCAGGGAGTCAAACTGCGGAAGCAGCACGGCAAGGAAAATGTCAGCAGTGTTTTCCAGTGGAGAACGTCCTTCCATTAGTCCTTAGATCACATCGGATAAAGATCACTCCAGATGAGTGTCATCTGCCGCGGTCGAGAGCCGACTTCCTCCCAATGAGGTCGAAAAAATAGTCACCTTTTGGCAACGAGAGGAGATTTTTTTTTATACCCTATGCCAAAGCAGAAGACTGAATTGTTTGTGACATCATTTTGTCTCTTTGCCAGCACGTTTTTGCGGGCGACGTTTGATGTTTTAATGCATTTATAGGCTTCCGTTTTATGCAGAAAATAAAAAAGTGCTTTTTAAGAGTAATGTGTCTTTCCAAGCACCAAACATGAGAAATATCTGTCGTCTACTTTTGAGAGAAGGTGCGCTCAGGCGGTCGCTTTTGAAGTTGAAGAGATATATTTAAAATACAAAATAATACAAACCCCAAAACCAGTGAATGTTGGCACGTTGTGTAAATCGCAAATAAAAACAGAATACAATGATGATCCCTTTCAACTTATATTCAATTGAATAGACAGCAAAGACAAGATATTTAATGTTCGAACTGGAAAACTTTTTATTTTTGGCAAAAATTTGCTCATTTGGAATTTGATGCCTGCAACATGTTTCAAAAAAGCTGGCACAAGTGGCAAAAAAGACTGAGAAAGTTGAGGAATGCTCAATAAAGACTTATTTGGAACATCCCACAGGTGAACAGGGTAATTGGGAACAGGTGGGTGCCATGATTGGGTATAAAAGCAGCTTCCATGAAATGCTCAGTCATTCACAAACAAGGATGGGGCGAGGGTCACCACTTTGTCAACAAATGTGTGAGCAAATTGTCGAGCAGTTTAAGAACAACATTTCACAACCAGCTATTGCAAGGAATTTAGGGATTTCACCATCTACGGTCCGTAATATCATCAAAGGCTTCAGAGAATCTGGAGAAATCCCTGCACGTAAGCAGCAAGGCTGAAAACCAACATTGAATGCCTGTGACCTTCAATCCCTCAGGCGGTACTGCATCAAAAAGCGACATCAGTGTGTAAAGGATATCACCACATGGGCTCAGGAACACTTCAGAAAGCCACTGTCAGTAACTGCAGTTGGTCGCTACATCTGTAAGTGCAAGTTAAAACTCTACCATGCAAAGCCAAAGCGATTTATCAACAACACCCAGAAAGACCGCCGGCTTCACTGGGCCCGAGCTCATCTAAGATGGACTGACGAGTCCACATTTCCAATTTTTTGGGGAAACTGTGGACGTTGTGTTCTCCGGAACAAAGAGGAAAAGAACAATCCGGATTGTTATAGGCGCAAAGTTGAAAAGCCAGCATCTGTGAGGGTATGGGGGTGTATTAGTGCCCAAGACATGGGTAACTTACACATCTGTGAAGGCACCATTAATGCTGAAAGGTATATACAGGTTTTGGAGCAACATATGTTGCCATTCAAGCAACGTTATCATGGACGCCCCTGCTTATTTCAGCAAGACTATACCAAGCCACGTGTTACAACCGCGTGGCTTCATAGTAAGAGTGCGGGTACTAGACTGGCCTGCCTGTAGTCCAGACATGTCTCCCATTGAAAATGTGTGGGGCATTATGAAGCCTAAAATACCACAACGGAGACCCCCGGACTGTTGAACTTAAGCTGTACATCAAGCAAGAATGGGAAATAATTCCACCTGAAAACTTCAAAAATTGGTCTCCTCAGTTCCCAAACGTTTACTGAGTGTTGTTAAAAGGAAAGGCCATGTAACACAGTGGTAAAAATGCCCCTGTGCCAACTCTTTTGCAACGTGTTGCTGCCATTAAATTCTAAGTTAATGATTATTTGCAAAAAAAAAATCTGTTTCTCAATTCAAACATTAAAAATATCTTGTCATTGCAGTCTATTCAATTGAATATAAGTCGAAAATAATTTGCAAATCATTGTAATCTGTTTTTATTTACGAATTACACAACGTGCCAACTTCACTGGCTTTGGGTTTTGTAATTAAAAGAGTGTGGAGGACAGTGGTTAGAAGGTTAGGCGGCTGAATAAAAAATAAATTAGCAAAAACATGACAGAGTGTGGCAGAAACATGGCGCGTCGCTGCGAGTCTGCACCATACTGAAGCAGAGGGAGTCTTATCGGCAGCCGGTAATGTTAAAATATTATCCAAACAGTGAATATTTATTCATGAAAATTTAGAGAAGTTGCTGATGGTGTGTTTGACGTAGGAGCAGCTCGGAGGACATACTGAAAAAGTCCACTCTCTTAGGTAAATGCTGTACATTATTATTACATTACTTCATAAAACTGTTGTATTGTATTGTTTGTATACAATATTTCTGAGATAAAAGCTGGTTTTACTTTTATATTGTAGGTGTTTTGAGTTGAGAGCTCCGTCTTAGAACCAATTAAGCTCGAAGGTTGAGATACTGCTGTACTTGATGTATGGTGTCGATTACGCTGGACAAGTGCAAGAGTTGCAGTGTGTACAGTCGTGGTCAAAAGTTGACATACACTTGTAAAGAACATAATGTCATGGCTGTCTTGAGTTTCCAATCATTTCTACAGTTCTTGGAGCACATACTTGTTGGTCACAAAAAAACATTCATGAAGTTTGGTTCTTCTATGAATTTATTATGGGTCTACTGAAAATGTGAGCAAATCTGCTGGGTCAAAAGTATACATACAGCAATGTTAATATTTGGTTATATGTCACTCGGCAAGTTTCACTGCAATAAGGCGCTTTTGGTAGCCATCCACAAGCTTCTGCTTGAATTTTTGACCACTCCCTCTTGACAAAATTGGTGCAGTTCAGCTAAATTTGTCGGTTTTCTGACATGGACTTGTTTCTTCAGCATTGTCCACATGTTTAAGTCAGGACTTTGGGAAGGCCATTCTAAAACCTTAATTCTAGCCTGATTTAGCCATTCCTTCACCACTTTTGACGTGTGTCTGGGGTCATTGTCCTGTTGGAACACCCAACTGCGCCCAAGACCCAACCTCCGGACTGATGATTTTAGGTTGTCCTGAAGAATTTGGAGGTAATCCTCCTTTTTCATTGTCCCATTTACTCTCTGTAAAGCACCAGTTCCATTGGCAGCAAAACAGGCCCGGAGCATAATACTACCACCACCATGCTTGACGGTAGGCATGGTGTTCCTGGGATTAAAGGCCTCACCTTTTCTCCTCCAAACATATTGCAGAGTATTGTGGCCAAACAGCTCAATTTTTGTTTCATCTGACCACAGAACTTTCCTCCAGAAGTTCTTATCTTTGTCCATGTGATCAGCAGCAAACTTTAGACGAGCCTTAAGGTATTGCTTCTGGATCAATGGCTTCCTTCTTGCATGGTAGCCTCTCAGTCCATGGCGATGCAAAACACGCTTGACTGTGGACACTGACACCTGTGTTCCAGCAGCTTCCAATTCATTGCAGACCTGCTTTTTGGTGGTTCTCGGTTGACTCTTGATCATCCTGACCAATTTTCTCTCAGCAGCAGGTGATAGCTTGCGTTTTCTTCCTGATCGTGGCAGTAACAAAACTGTGCCATGCACTTTATACTTATAAACAATTGTCTGCACAGTGGCTCTTGGGACCTTAAAGGCCTACTGAAATGAATTTTTTTTATTTAAACGGGGATAGCAGATCTATTCTATGTGTCATACTTGATCATTTCGCGATATTGCCATATTTTTGCTGAAAGGATTTAGTATAGAACAACGACGATAAAGATTGCAACTTTTGGTATCTGATAAAAAAAAAGGCTTGCCCCTACCGGAAGTAGCGTGACGTAGTCAGTTGAACATATACGCAAAGTTCCCTATTGTTTACAATGATGGCCGCATGAAGTGAGAGAGATTCGGACCGAGAAAGCGACAATTTCCCCATTAATTTGAGCGAGGATGAAAGATTTGTGGATGAGTAAAGTGCAAGTGAAGGACTAGTGGGGAGTTGAAGCTATTCAGATAGGGAAGATGCTGTGAGAGCCGGGGGTGACCTGATATTCAGCTGGGAATGACTACAACAGTAAATAAACACAAGACATATATATACTCTATTAGCCACAACACAACCAGGCTTATATTTAATATGCCACAAATTAATCCTGCATAAAAACACCTACGTGTTTGTTATGCTAGCTCCTAGCTCCTCTGCTAGCTCCTAGCTCCATAGAACACGCCAATACAATTCAAACACCTGATCAACACACACAATCACTCAGCCCAAAAGACCGTTCACCTAACCCAAGGTTCATAAAGCTTATATATTTTTAAAAAGTTACGTACGTGACGCGCACGTACGGTACGGTACGTGTTATGCTAGCTCCTAGCTCCTATGCTAGCTCCTAGCTCCATAGAACACGCCAATACAATTCAAACACCTGATCAACACACACAATCACTCAGCCCAAAAGACCGTTCACCTAACCCAAGGTTCATAAAGCTTGTATATTTTTAAAAAGTTACGTACATACGCAAAAAAAAGTTGCGCACATACGGTCAAGCGATCAAATGTTTAGAAGCCAAAGCTGCATACTCACAGTAGCACGTCTGCGTCTTTGTCATCCAAATCAAAGTAATCCTGGTAAGAGTCTGTGTTGTCCCAGTTCTCTACAGGCGTCTGTGTATCCAAGTCAAAAGTCCTCCTGGTTAGAGTCTCTGTTATCCGAGTTCTTCCATCTTGACTGCATCTTTCGGGAATGTAAACAAAGAAGCACCGGCTGTGTACTGTTGTTGCTGACTACGTTCGAAAAATACGTCCATTTCGCACCGACAACTTTCTTCTTTGCTTGTTCAGCTTCCTTCTCCATAATGCAATGAACATGATTGAAACAGATTCACGAACACAGATGTCCAGAATACTGTGGAATTATGAAATGAAAACAGAGCTTTTTCGTATTGGCTTCAATGTGGAAGGCATACCCGTGTTCGCCGGTCTACGTCACGCGCATACGTCATCCTCAGAGGCGTTTCGAACCGGAAGTTTAGCGGCAAATTTAAAATGTCACTTTATAAGTTAACCCGGCCGTATTGGCATGTGTTATAATGTTAAGATTTCATCATTGATATATAAACTATCAGACTGCGTGGTCGGTAGTAGTGGCTTTCAGTAGGCCTTTAAATCTGCTTTGAAATGGCTCCAAGTGACTTTCCTGACCTGATTCGTTTTTTTTCAGATCTGTGCTGAGTTCCTTTGACTTTACTATTGTCGCGTTTGTAACCGAGTCTAATGACTGCGTCACATGAGCCCTATTGAAATGGGCTCAGCGAAGTCAACAGGTGTCGTCAATCATAATTACTCACATGAAGTTAAGAGGCCATGCCATGAAGCTCATTTGATTTGATTGTAACTTTTCTACATCACCAAAATTGATAATGCATGTTGCTGTATGTAAACTTTTGACCAAGCAGATTAGTCCACATTTTCAGTAGACCCATAATAAATTCATAAAAGAACCAAACTTCATGAATGTTTTTTGTGACAAACATGTGCTCCAATCACAAAAAATAAGAGTTGTAGAAATGATTGGAAACTCAAGACAGCCATGACATTATATCCTTCACAAGTGTATGGAAACTTTTGACCACGGCTGTATGTCAAACATGTCAGTGTTATAATTGGATGCTCATCATAGTAAAGTGGAGATGCATTGTTAAAACAATTATGTGCTACATTACATCAAATATCTTTGAATTGGTGGTTTCAGTGGACTTATGAGATGTACAGTAATGGTAAAGCGCTTCTTCTTGGTAAGGGTCGGCCTCCGTGCGTCACTCCACCACCGCCGGTGGTCACACCTGCGTTTTAGCGAGACACGCTTCCAATTATAGCCTCCTCGTGCGCCATCACAGCTCTATGCCCACTTAAGAAGAACAATGTAATTAGTCTTCCAGAAAGAGCACCAAGAGTCCGCGGAAAAGCTAAGGCGGTCGACATAACGGCAAGTGGCGGAAGTCAAATTAGAGTGCGGTTTTTTTGGGGGCTGAGAGGGATTTTTCTTTTTTCTTTTTTTTTTTTGGCACGGGTGCTGCTGGGTTGTTTCAGACTTCATCTGTTTAAGCAGGATGACTTGTCAAGGATTCAGAAGCGCTATGAGGCTCAGCTCTCTGAATGCCTGACAAGGAACAGAAAAGTACTTTCGACGTTCAAAAAGACAAGTTGGAAAGCCGTTCTACTCGAGTTAAAAAGGTCAGTCCATTCTGGGGGGGAAAAACCAAAACTAACTTGACAAAAAGTCGGTGGTTTGGTTCACTAAAACTAGATTACGGGTCCAAAAACGCAATTGGATTGACTATCTTTGGATGTCTGCTTTGGAATGCTTTTCCGTTTTGGGTACAAGTAGCAATAATTTATCGTGAAATTGTCAAAACACAAACCCAAAAAATTGTCAACCTTCCAAATATGTAAAAATAGGTATAAAAAAAAATGAAATGAAAAGAGTAAAAACTTTTTAGAAGCTTTTTTTAAAGGGGAATTTTGTCTATCATTCACAATCATTATGGAAGACAAGAACACATACAGTACAGGCCAAAAGTTTGGACACGACCTTCTCATTCAATGGGTTTTCTTTATTTTCATGACTATTTACATTGTAGATTGTCACTGAAGGCATCAAAACTATGAATGAACACATGTGGAGTTATGTACTTAACAAAAAAAGGTGAAATAATTGAAAACATGTTTTATGTTCTAGTTTCTTCAAAATAGCCACCCTTTGCTCTGAATATTGTTTTGCACACTCTTGGCATTCTCTGAATGAGCTTCAAGAGGTAGTCACCTGAAATGGTTTTCACTTCACAGGTGTCATAGTGTTGATGCCTTCAGTGACAATCTACAATTTAAATAGTCATGAAAATAAAGAAAACGCATTGACACGAGAAGGTGTGTCCACACTTTTGGCCTGTACTGTATGTTTGTCATTTTTTATACATTCTAACTCCTAAATGAACGCTAACATAAGTCAGCTAATAATAGAGTCAATGGAAGTCGTTCCATTCCGCCTATAAAGCGCTGTAATAAACATCCCTAAACCTCCAGCAACATTTTATTTTCACGCTTTAGGTATATACAATATGTAATGCTCATTTTAAAGGGGAACTGCACGATCTATCGCTATCAATCATTATGAAAGACATGACGACGGATGTATTTTTTAAAAAAAAATGCATTGTAACTCGTAAATGAAAGTGGGAAGCCAATTGGAGGTCCTCTATTCCTTCCGTAATACCCAATAAATAAATTACCCAAAAGCGCCAACAGTACTCCATTTACATTTTGTAACTTGATTATTAACCAGGTATTAGTGATATTGTTATTATAAGTGCTAACGCAGACAAACTATTTATAGCGGCGCCGTGATCAGGAGCTTGCGTGCCAATGTTGACATGATCGACTGATCAGCTGTTTCCTCCCTTCCTTGCTCGTCAAACTTTATTGTAGATCATAAATCATTCTGTCTTAAAGTAGCAGTAGAGTGGAAAAACAAGTTGACTTTATATACTTAATTGTGTTTCATAGTATCCAATAAACCAGATTAGGGCTGCAACTAACAACTAATTTGATAATCGATTAATCTGTCGATTATTACTTCGATTAATCGATTATTAATCGGATAAAAGAGACAGACATTTCTATCCTTTCCAGTATTTTATAGGGAAAAAAACAGCATACTGGCACCATATTGGCACCATACTTACTTTGATTATTGTTTCTCAGCTGTTTGTAAATGTTGCAGTTTATAAATAAAGGTTTATAAAAAATAAAAATAATAATAGAAATAAAAAAGTAGCCTCTGCGCATGCACATAGCATAGATCCAACGAATCGATGACCAAATTAATTGCCAACTATTTTTATAATCGATTTTAATCGATTTAATCGATTAGTTGTTGCAGCCCTAAACCAGATCCAATTGTATTTACAAGCCATAAAGTATGTGAAAATACCGCCTAAAATGTCACAAAATGCCACAAATTCTGTCAGCCATCTTGAATATTCCGCTCAGAAAGCCTTGGGCTATTTTTGTAGATTCCAAGTCGCTGGAGTAACGCTTTTGCACTCTGACCATATTATTGGATCAGTCATACTGAAAAATATGGAAAAATAGGAAAGAGATATTGTCAGGTTCAAACACCGAACTATCTATTAAACAAGACAAGAAGCAAGGAATCAAACAGACAGGATTTAATTTAGCTCATGAGGAGAGCGCGTGTGGACCTGCACCCTCCGTCAGTGTCACCCCACCGCTCTGAGGAACAAGCTACACACGCCTCCTCATTTCCTGATTACATAGCTGCAGCTGCTTCTAAGGGGAGGGGTCATAAACAGCTGCTGCACTGGGTCATAAACAGTTCAAACAAAAAGGTGCTTGGAGCGGTGTCGGGTTTGCCTCCTCTTTGCTCGTAGATTGCGGGTCCTTCCTGTGGCAGTCAATTAGATCAAAGAAACCGACACCTCCACGGCGCATTCCATCGCACACAGTGAAGGTTTACAAGCTGTCTGCCTTTTTGCTTGATAAGATCAAAGACAGCTTTTTGTCTTCACTAATGGATTGTAACCACAGGCCGCAGGGCAACCTGAACTCATAGCAAACAAGGTGTGTGATAACTTATATACAATTATTCTGACAGATATGGTTTATCATTTACTATCCTTATGTAAGACAAGAACAAACATGCTTGGCTTTTTATGCATTTGAAATCGTAAATAATAGCTAACAACTGAGTCAACAGATTTAGGGTCCTCTTTTGTACTCATTATACTCCCTCTAAAAACATCCAGAAAGCTCCAACAATACTCCATTTACATGTCGTGACCTGAAAATAATAACAATTGAGTGATGTTGTCATTGTAAGCGCCAGAGCAGACGGACTATTTTAGCGGCGCATTGATAGCAGTGAGCTAATGCTAGCTTACGCTGCTATTGTTGACACACTTTAAGACCGCGGCTGCTTTTGCTTTGTGTCAAACTTGCTAAAAGTAAATTCTAGATTATAATTCATGCACCTCTCACCTGGTAGTAGACACACGTGGCCTTGGACCGACGGGCTGGTCGACTTTCACATCCTCGAGATGGCGAAATCGGTCGAAATCCCAGCAAAAGTGGAAATATTACAGTGTTTGTTTTATTATGCTTTATTATGATTAGTTTGTACGGTTAGCACCGAGCAATGCTGCTAATGCTAGTGTCACAATAAAGCGGCTTTCAAAAACTTACCGCTCATCCTCTTTGTCTTCAGGTTCAAAAATATAAGGTCCTGGATCATATTTTTCCCAAAGTAATCGTTTCGGCTCTGCTTGATTAGCATTGTTGTTGATGGGGAAGGGATCCTTGGTTCTTAGCACGATGTCACGCGATCAAGTGACTGCCTTGCTCATTAACTCTCAAAATGGCTCAGGAATCCCCTTGAGATTGATACTATTTTGATCATAGCTATTTATTTGCACATTTCGAAAGTCTTTAGGTGTCATAAAACATATATATATATATATATATATATATATATATATATATATATATATATATATATATATATATATATATATATATATATATATATGATAATAGCTTCACTATAGGGCAGGAGTGTCAAACAGGTTTTATCCGGCCCATAGGATGAGTTTGCTAAGTATAAAAATGAGCCCAAATTTTGGAATGAAAGAAACTGCTGTTCTAAATGTGTCCACTAGATGTCACAATAGCAATTATTTGTATCTGTGTTGATTATGTTACATATGTAAAAAAAATGTCACCACATGAATGAGCAAACTACATAAATAACATCCTGTAATTTGATTTTGATATTATTTTGTTATTTTTGATGGATTGAAAATGAACACCAATGAGTTGACTGATAAACATTATCGCATAATTTATTCAGATAGTATAAATAACGACAAATAAAGATAGAATACTAATAACTGCACCATGTAAGTGTAAAAAAAACCCCAACAACATTATGATTTGTACATTTTCAGAATGTGCTTGTTCTATTTTTAAACAAAAAAAACAATCTGAAGTTGTCTTTATTTTTAAGTTATCGTGCCGTGATTTTGGGACTTGGGAGTAGATTTTTCTCCATGTGGCCCCGCATCTAAAATGAGTCTGACACCCCTGCTATCGAGGCAACTTGTTTTTCCACTCCACTGTTACTTTGACATACCTTGAAGACAAAACCTTTAATTCTAAAGTAATCCACCTTGCAATTAAATGTTTTTATGAAGTGACACGCCATCAAGGTAGAGCTGCAACTTTCTCCGGCGCGGGTGGTCAGGAGCATGTAATGTGGGAGGACGTGCCATGAGATAGCCGCTGTCACTGAGGAGGCGTACCTAAGCGGAAGTAGCAAATAAGCGTAATTACCTAATACACCGAGGACACATTAACGAGCCTTCCATCAAGGCGATGACCCTCTTGCAGCTAATGGCTACCAGCCACTCCCCAAATCCTGGGAGCATTAATTACTTCAAGATCTGGATTATAATTGCATACTTTCTCCCTCTTTGCTTCTGATGGGGGGCTGTGGTGCCGCGACCTCAGGCCGCAAAAATAACTGCCTGTTCCGAGGATTTACAATCAACGTTTGATTGGATTGCAATCATGACGACTTTCACCATGCAAGGTATGGCGCCTCGGTCCCTTTATAGCCCGGCCTAGGTGAGCGTTTCATTGGCCATCATTATCGACTGTTTCCATGTGGTCACGTGACATGCGGAGGAACGATCATTTTCAATGACTCAACCGAGCAGGAAGGCGATGTCGGCGTGAAATATCGAACCCAGTCCCTTCATTTAAAGCGCATTTAGTCGAGGCTTATATGATCAAACGTGTCATTTCTGTAATTGAGCCAGCAAGGGCCAAGGCCATCTTGTTTCATTTTTATAGTTGCACTATTGGACCCATCTTGGATTACATCAGGGGTGTCCAAAGTGCGGCCCGGGGCCATTTGCGGCCCGCGGGTAATTTTTTTAACGGCCCCACGGCACATTCTAAAAATACGATGAAAAAAAAAACAAAAAAACATAAAAAGTGGTATAAAAGAGCAAACAGGTGAAATGTAACAAGAAAATGTTGCATTATTTACTCTAATAACACAAAGCTGCCATGCAGGCTGTTTCTTTCTTTAAAAAATAATAATGAATCAAAATCAATGTCATTATGAATTATTGACCTATTCAAGGCTCCATTTACTTCACATTAAATATTCCATCCATCCATCCATCCATTTTCTACCGCTTATTCCCTTCGGGGTCGCGGGGGGGCGCTGGAGCCTATCTCAGCTACAATCGGGCGGAAGTCGGGGTACACCCTGGACAAGTCGCCACCTCATCGCAGGGCACTTTGAGATATTTTGGGGGGAAAATGTTGCATATTTTTTGGTTGCCATTTAAAAAACAAAGTTGTATATATATATATATATATATATATATATATATATATATATATATATATATATATATATATATATATATATATACACACATTTTCTACCGCTTATTCCCTTTGGGGTAGCAGGGGCCGCTAGAGACTATCTCAGCTACAATCGGGCGGAAGGTGGGGTACACCCTGGACAAGTCGCCACCTCATCGCAGGGCACTTTGAGATATTTTGGGGGGAAAATGTTGCATATTTTTTGGTTGCCATTTAAAAAACAAAGTTGTATATATATATATATATATATATATATATATATATATATATATATATATATATATATATATATATACACACACATTTTCTACCGCTTATTCCCTTTGGGGTAGCAGGGGCCGCTAGAGACTATCTCAGCTACAATCGGGCGGAAGGTGGGGTACACCCTGGACAAGTCGCCACCTCATCGCAGGGCACTTTGAGATATTTTGGGGGGAAAATGTTGCATATTTTTTGGTTGCCATTTAAAAAACAAAGTTTTATATATATTTATATATATATATATATATATATACACATTTTCTACCGCTTATTCCCTTTGGGGTAGCAGGGGGCGCTAGAGACTATCTCAGCTACAATCGGGCGGAAGGTGGTGCAATCCGTTTTGCCTCAATTGCTTCAAGATGCAATTAATCATCAATTTCAAGTGAAACTGGTAAAAATCAATACATCCAGTTTGTAATGGATTTGCTGTTCATTTTATGTGTTGAATAAGCGAAAGACCTGGAAAATACAAACCTTGGCACCGGGAAAAACATTTGACACCCCTAAATTGATTGATGCAGTTTAGTTTGTTAATATTATCCCTAATTGGTTGTTTTACAAAAAATCTTATCGATTCTTTGATTATAATGTCTATTGTTAGTTAAGGCCCTTTTTATTAAATAGTTTTTACTGTAACAAATGTACAATGTTTTTGTGAGGAAA
>NC_084735.1:76409297-76419297 GCF_033978785.1 Entelurus aequoreus
TTTAAAACATAGTTTATCTTCAATTTCGACTCTTTAAAATTCAAAATTCAACCGAAAAAAAGAAGAGAAAAACTAGCTAATTGGAATCTTTTTGAAAAAATTTAAAAAAGAATTCATGGAACATCATTAGTAATTTTTCCTGATTAAGATTAATTTTATAATTTTGATGACATGTTTTAAATAGGTTAAAATCCAATCTACACTTTGTTAGAATATATAACAAATTGGACCAAGCCATATTTCTAACAGAGACAAATCATTATTTCTTCTAGATTTTTCAGAACAAAAATTTTAAAAGAAATTCAAAAGACTTTGAAATAAGATTTAAATTTGATTCTACAGATTTTCTAGATTTGCCAGAATATTTTTTTAAATTTTTAATCATAATAAGTTTGAAGAAATATTTCACAAATATTCTTCGTCGAAAAAACAGAAGCTAAAATGAAGAATTAAATTAAAATGTATTATTTATTCTTTACAATAAAAAAAATAAATTTACTTGAGCATTGATTTAAATTGTCAGGAAAGAAGAGGAAGGAATTTAAAAGGTAAAAAGGTATATGTGTTTTTTCTCTAAAATTGTCTTTCTGAAAGTTATAAGAAGCAAAGTAAAAAAATTAATGAATTTATTTAAACAAGTGAAGACCAAGTCTTTAAAATATTTTCTTGGATTTTCAAACTCTATTTGAGTTTTGTCTCTCTTAGAATCAAAAATGTCGAGCAAAGCGAGACCAGCTTGCTAGTAAATAAATCAAATTTAAAAAATAGAGACAGCTCACTGGTAAGTGCTGCTATTTGAGCTATTTTTAGAACAGACCAGCGGGCTACTCATCTGGTCCTTACGGGCTACCTGGTGCCCGCGGGCACCGCGTTGGTGACCCCTGATCTATACATTATATATCAATATAAATCAATACAGTCTGCAGGGATACAGTCCGTAAGCACACATGATTGTATTTCTTTATGACAAAAAAAAAAAAGACCACTGATGTAGAGTCCATCATTTTCAGCAGTCTGCATTGCAAAAATGATTCATCACTTTATCACCCACTTATGTAAAGTGCACCTAATTATGAGCCTCATCTACCAAATTTTTGGACACATTTTTATTCTTATTGCCGTTTTGTCGTATTGCCAAACTTCTTATTTTGCTTGTGTCGTCATTTTTAATGTAAAAAAAAAAAGGAAAAAAAAGCTTATGTCAATAAAATTATGTCTTCCCGGAGCGAGTATTTTTTAAATATTTGTTATTATACATTGATAAACTTCTTTTTACAGCTAAAAAGTGAAACAATTGTTAAATTAATTGACACTACATTTGCCACATCGTGCTTCAAAGTTTGCGGCTTCACTTTGTCACGGAGTCTTCTAAAAACCTTATAAAACATATTTTTTGGCCTAAGTTAAGCATTTTCAAGCACAAAAATGTATACTCTACATATATCCATCCAGCCGTTTTCTACCGCTTGTCCCTTTCGGGGTCGCGGGGGATGCTGGAGCTTATCTCAGTTGCATTCGGGTGGAAGGCGGGGTACACCCTGGACAAGTCACCACCTTATCACAGGGCCAACACATATAGACAACATTCACACTCACATTCATATTCACACACTATACATATATATATATATATATATATATATATTTTTTTTTTTTTTTTTTTTTTTATATATATATATATTTTTTTTAATATATATATATATATATATATATATATATATTTATATTTATATTGCATGTGTTTTTTCTGACCTAACATATATATATATATATATATATATATATATATATATATATATATATATATATATATATATATATATATATATATATATATATATATATATATATATATATATAATTAGTACAGGTCACGTGAAGAGATAGGTAAATTACTATATAGTTCGTATAATTTACTGAATATGTGATAGATTGTCATTCATCTAAAAGTTTTAAGATGTTTATCAGTAGTCCTCTTTCTTGTACCATCAAAACTATTCAGTTAAATCCAAATAATAAATAATCAATCATTAAAAATGATAATTTCAGCGTTCATGATGGGGACAGCTTTACCCAGGAACAGACTTATTCAATTTGTCTTATTCACTGTGGGACATTTGATGTTTGGAGGAGCTCACCGAATAATAAAATCCAAACAAAATGTATGACTTTTTTTTATTGTATTAAGTTACTCAGTGTTAAAAACGATGGAAGTATGGTCAGAAGTTCTGGATTACTTTGGAAATGTATTGCAGTTTTTAAGCGATTACACGGTGCTCCTTAAGCTCTGATCAAGCTCTGATCCTTTTGTTTCCCTTAAGTCATTGCAACGTGATAAATAATAAATAAATAACCCCGAGCCAGCTGTTCAGAATGTTTCTATATGCCCGTCAGGGTACTGTTGGCCACGTGACTCCAAGTATTGTACCGCTCTGCGTGCTTTTATTGTATCGTGGCACAACACATTCAAAGTTATTCATGACTTTTTACCTTTTTTTTTTGGAGCCCCCTTGGATAAAATACATGACACACTACCATTTGTCTTTTATTTATTTTTTTTCGCAGTGTTATTCTGCTATCTGAAGCAGAAAAACTTTGATTAAAAGCAAGCACCTCTCTCCACTTGTTTTTGTTTGCTCGGCTTTTGCAGCCGCTGTGAGGGAATAATCTGTTCCAGGGTCAAAATGTGGACCTTTTACAACCTTTGCTGACTGTTTATTTTACATGTTAACAAACAAACCACAAAACCAGTGAAGTTGGCACGTTGTGTAAATGGTAAATAAAAACAGAATACAATGATTTGCAAATCCTTTTGAACTTATATTCAATTAAATATACATTACTAAGACAAGATACTTAACGTTTGAACTGGAAAACGTTATTTTTTGCAAATATCAGCTCATTTGGAATTTGATGCCTGCAACATGTTTAAAAAAAGCTGGCACAAGTGGCAAAAAAGACTGAGAAAGTTGAGGAATGCTCATCAAACACTTATTTGGAACATCCCGCAGGTGAGCAGGCAAATTGGGAACAGGTGGGTGCCATGATTGGGTATAAAAGCAGCTTCCATGAAATGCTCAGTCATTCACAAACAAGGATGGGGCGAGGGTCACCACTTTGTCAACAAATGCGTGAGCAAATTGTCAAACAGTTTAAGAACAACATTTCTCAATGAGCTATTGTAAGGAATTTAGGGATTTCACCATCTACGGTCCGTAATATCATCAAAAGGTTCAGAGAATCTGGAGAAATCACTGCCTGTGACCTTCGATCCTTCAGGCGGCACTGCATCAAAAACCAATATCAGTGTGTAAAGGATATCACCACATAGGCTCAGGAACACTTCAGAAAACCACTGTCAGTAACTACAGTTTGTCGCTACGTCTTTAAGTGCAAGTTACAACTCTACTATGCAAAGCGGAAGCCATTTATCAACAACACCCAGAAACGCTGCCGGCTTCACTGGGCCCGAGCTCAACTAAGATAGACTGATACAAAGTGGAAAAGTGTTCTGTCGGACGAGTCCACATTTAAAATTGTTTTTGGAAACTGTGGACGTTGTGTCCTCCGGACCAAAGAGGAAAAGAATCATCCAGATTGTTGTAGGCGCAAAGTTCAAAAGCCAGCATCTGTGATGGTATGGGGGTGTATTAATGCCCAAGGCATGGGTAATTTACACATCTGTGAAGGCACCATTAATGCTGAAAGGTGCATACAGGTTTTGGAGCAACACATGTTGCCATCCAAGCAACGTTATCATGGACGCCCCTGCTTATTTCAGCAAAACAATGCCAAGCCACGTGTTACAACATTGTGGCTTCATAGTAAAAGAGTGCGGGTACTAGACTGGCCTGGCTGTAGTCCAGACCATTATGAAGCCTAAAATACCACAACGGAGACCCCCGGACTGTTGAACAACTTAAGCTGTACATCAAGCAAGAATGGGAAAGACTGAAATAAATACAATTGGTCTACTCAGTTCCCAAACGTTAACTGAGTGTTGTTAAAAGGAAAGGCCATGTAACACAGTGGTAAAAATGCCCCTGTGCCAACTTTTTTGCAATGTGTTGCTGCCATTAAATTCTAAGTTAATGATTATTTGCAAAAAAAACAATTTAGTTTCTCAGTTGGAACATTAAAGGCCTACTGAAATGAATTTTTTTTATTTAAACGGGGATAGCAGATCTATTCTATGTGTCATACTTGATCATTTCGCGATACTGCCATATTTTTGCTGAAAGGATTTAGTATAGAACAACGACGATAAAAATTGCAACTTTTGGTATCTGATAAAAAAAAGGCTTGCACCTACCGGAAGTAGCGTGACGTAGTCAGTTGAACATATACGCAAAGTTCCCTATTGTTTACAATGATGGCCGCATGAAGTGAGAGAGATTCGGACCGAGAAAGCGACAATTTCCCCATTAATTTGAGCGAGGATGAAAGATTTGTGGATGAGTAAAGTGCAAGTGAAGGACTAGTGGGGAGTTGAAGCTATTCAGATAGGGAAGATGCTGTGAGAGCCGGGGGTGACCTGATATTCAGCTGGGAATGACTACAACAGAAAAATAAACACAAGACATATATATACTCTATTAGCCACAACACAACCAGGCTTATATTTAATATGCCACAAATTAATCCTGCATAAAAACACCTGCGTGTTTGTTATGCTAGCTCCTAGCTCCTCTGCTAGCTCCTAGCTCCATAGAACACGCCAATACAATTCAAACACCTGATCAACACACACAATCACTCAGCCCAAAAGACCGTTCACCTAACCCAAGGTTCATAAAGCTTATATATTTTTAAAAAGTTACGTACGTGACGCGCACGTACGGTACGGTACGTGTTATGCTAGCTCCTAGCTCCTATGCTAGCTCCTAGCTCCATAGAACACGCCAATACAATTCAAACACCTGATCAACACACACAATCACTCAGCCCAAAAGACCGTTCACCTAACCCAAGGTTCATAAAGCTTATATATTTTTAAAAAGTTACGTACGTGACGCGCACGTACGGTACGGTACGTGTTATGCTAGCTCCTAGCTCCTATGCTAGCTCCTAGCTCCATAGAACACGCCAATACAATTCAAACACCTGATCAACACACACAATCACTCAGCCCAAAAGACCGTTCACCTAACCCAAGGTTCATAAAGCTTATATATTTTAAAAAAGTTATGTACATACGCAAAAAAAAGTTGCGCACATACGGTCAAGCGATCAAATGTTTAGAAGCCAAAGCTGCATACTCACAGTAGCACGTCTGCGTCTTTGTCATCCAAATCAAAGTAATCCTGGTAAGAGTCTGTGTTGTCACAGTTCTCTACAGGCGTCTGTGTATCAAAGTCAAAAGTCCTCCTGGTTAGAGTCTCTGTTATCCGAGTTCTTCCATCTTGACTGCATCTTCCGGGAATGTAAACAAAGAAGCGCCGGCTGTGTACTGTTGTGGCTGACTACGTTCGAAAAATACGTCCATTTCGCACCGACAACTTTCTTCTTAGCTTGCTCAGCTTCCTTCTCCATAATGCAATGAACATGATTGCAACAGATTCACGAACACAGATGTCCAGAATACTGTGGAATTATGAAATGAAAACAGAGCTTTTTCGTATTGGCTTCAATGTGGAAGGCATACCCGTGTTCGCCGGTCTACGTCACGCGCATACGTCATCCTCAGAGGCGTTTCGAACCGGAAGTTTAGCGGCAAATTTAAAATGTCACTTTATAAGTTAACCCGGCCGTATTGGCATGTGTTATAATGTTAAGATTTCATCATTGATATATAAACTATCAGACTGCGTGGTCGGTAGTAGTGGCTTTCAGTAGGCCTTTAACTAAATGTAAAGGCTGTGTTTTAAGTCACCTTATAACTGCTGTTCAAGTGCAAAAAGAAGTGTGTCATGAGTAACAATGTATTAATATGCCGTCTTTATCTACAACTGCTGTGTGCCGCATTAGTAGCGCATCACGCCACAGCGGCGCAACCTGCGATGCTGAAGACGTCGCGGGCAAAGCGTCGAGTCAGCACTAATTTGGGGGAAACGTGCCGTTGGTCACGTGACACGGCCAGCGAGCGGAGCAAGCAGGGAGTGACTCGAGCCGGAACGCGGTTTCAGAAATGAACGCTTTATTTGATTTAGTCGGGAAAATAACAGCCCCCGGAGCCACGCGCTCATGTGGGGTGAAGCAAGCGGGGCAGTCAATTATCGCCCGGCACCTGCACACCTGCGTGCGTGCGTGTGTGTGTGTGTGTGTGTGTGTGTGTGTGTGTGTGTGTGTGTGTGTGTGTGTGTGTGTGTGTGTGTGTGTGTGTGTGTGTGTGTGTGTGTGTGTGTGTGTGTGTGTGTGTGTGTGTGTGTGTGCGTGTGTGATCATAAAGTCACCCCCACTTGCTGCAAAGGTGAGCAAACAGCCTCAAGTGTACTAACACTCCATCCTGCCTGTTTTATACCTCCACACCAAAATGCACTCCCTGATTCTTTTAAAAGCCATTTTGACCATAGAGACGAAGCCAGCTCAGTGGCCTTGTGGTTAGAGTGTCCGCCCTGAGATCGGTAGGTCGTGAGTTCAAACCCCGGCCGAGTCATACCAAAGACTATAAAAATGGGACCCATTACCTCCCTGCTTGGCACTCAGCGTCAAGGGTTGGAATTGGGGGTTAAATCACCAAAAATAATTCCTGAGCGCGGCCACCGCTGCTGCTCACTGCTCCCCTCACCTCCCACGGGGTGGAACAAGGGGATGGGTCAAATGCAGAGGGTAATTTCACCACACCTATTGTGTGTGTGACTATCAGTGGTACTTTAAATTTAACTTAACCATAGAAAGTCATGGAAATGGAACTAGTCTGTTCCAGTTACATGTAACCTTTATTAGCCAGTAAAGTCACATTTTATATAAAGTCAGTCACATTTTTAAGTGTCATAAAAGTGTCAAAAGAATAGAAAACTGGTGCAACTATGAAAGCTGGACACCATTCGCTTCGTGACCCTGGTTGACTTCCAAGTTGTTCTAGTTTCAAAACCTTTTTCCCCATTAAAGGAAATGGGAATAATCTGTTCCATTATAAGTTAAAAGTTAAAGTACCAATGATAGTCACACACACACTAGGTGTGACGAAATTACTCTCTGCATTTGACCCATCCCCTTGTTCCACCCCCTGGGAGGTGAGGAGAGCAGTGAGCAGCAGCGGTGGCCGCGCCCGGGAATCATTTTTGGTGATTTAACCCCCAATTCCAACCCTTGATGCTGAGTGTCAAGCAGGGAGGTACCATCTTCAGTCCCATTTTAACGTCCATGCAAGTGTAAAAAGAAGTTAACCACTGTATTATTAAAAAATTTAAAGTACCAATGATTGTCACACACACATTAGGTGTGGCGAAATTACTCTCTGCATTTGACCCATCCCCTTGTTCCACCCCCTGGGATGTGAGGGGAGCAGTGAGCAGCAGCTGTGGCCGCGCCCGGGAATCATTTTTGGTGATTTAACCCCCAATTCCAACCCTTGATGCTGAGTGCCAAGCAGGGAGGTAATGGGTCCCATTTTTATAGTCTTTGGTATGACTCGGCCGGGGTTTGAACTCACAACCTACCCATCTCAGGGCGGACACTCTAACCACTAGTGAAAGGTTAAAAGAAATAAAACCGCTCACCCGATGAAGGCACGTAATGGCGAGCAGAGCGATACGGTGTCGCATCGGGGTCGCGTGTTAATGCGCGGATAGTTTCCCCAGGATGCAGATGGAACTCCGGAGGCAGGGTGCAGGTAGGAGAATGATTTATTCTTCATAAATCGGAGAAAAATACAGAAAAGCGTGCCGATTGCCCGGGAAGCTAAGGAAATAGCTAACAGGAAAAGCTTAGCATGGAAAACAAGCAAAACCAATGGCAAAGCTTAGCTCAGGAATCGAACGGAAAACAAGCAAACAAGACAGCCAGACAGGGATGAATAGCTGTCTGATTAGTGCCCGGGAGCAGGTGAGCGTCCCGAACACTAATCAGAGGCAGGTGAAAATAATCAGCCCCCATGGCAACTAAAACACAAATCTTGGGGTGCTGAAAACAGAACTAATGGAGTCTGTAACTAAACAAAACATGATCCGGGCAACAGATGTGGCGTCTTGGTAGCTACTGCGAGAAAAATGTTATGTCATTGCGTAGAAAGCATATTTTAGCATTAGCTTTTCAATAAATAGTACGTTCATTTGCGTGTATAGTGGATTTTTTTGATAATTTCACGACGACATCAAAGAAAAAGTGTAAAATGTCTGTTAGAAGCCAAATACTTTTTATTGGAATACTTCAAGTGTGTAGTTTTTGACGCGTCAACGTGCCCACTCATCTTGTCACAAGTCTCTGGTTGAAATGCTTGATGGGGCCACCAGGGGGCGCCTAATCATACTACTTAAAGTGCCAATTAGGACCCATCAGTGGAGTCGTTGAGTCGGAGTAGTTTTGCTCTGAGTAATCCGACACACCGGGCAGGCGGCGAGCCAGGTGGAGGAGCTGTGAATTTGTCGCCTTTTTAACGCGCCGGGACGCTCTGTATTATTTATATTTCGCATCACGCTGACAACTTCTATGAGAAGTTGCTCTTTGAGTCCAGAGCAGCAGCTTTAATTATGCACCGAGGTCAGATTTATTATGTAGTGTAGCTGTGTGAGGAAACAGAAAGTAGTCGCCCAACACCTACCTGTTCTCACAAGAAGTACAAGTTACTGCCGCTACTATGGTAATACTAATATATTTATAGGCACCTTTCATGACCTTTCAAAGTGGTCGTGTACATTACAGTCTACAATATAATATACATGAACATCTACAATATGATATAATATACATGAACATCTACAATATGATATACATGCCAATCTACAATATGATAAACATGACAATCTACAATATGATAAACATGACAATCTACAATATGATATACGTGACAATCCACAATATAATATACATGACAATCTACAGTATAGACAGTCTACAATATAATATACATGCCAATCTACAATATAATATACATGACAGTCTACAATATAATATACATGACAGTCGACAATATAATATACATGCCAATCTACAATATAATATACATGACAGTCTACAATATAATATACATGACAATCTACAATATAATATACATGACAGTTGACATTATAATATACATGACAGTCTGCAATATAATATATATGCCAATCTACAATATAATATACATGCCAATCTACAATATAATATACATGACAGTCTGCAATATAATATACAGTACATGACAGTCTGCAATATAATATACATGACAATCTACAATATAATATACATGACAGTCTACAATATAATATACATGACAGTCGACAATATAATATACATGCCAATCTACAATATAATATACATGACAGTCTACAATATAATATACATGACAATCTACAATATAATATACATGACAGTTGACATTATAATATACATGACAGTCTGCAATATAATATATATGCCAATCTACAATATAATATACATGCCAATCTACAATATAATATACATGACAGTCTGCAATATAATATACAGTACATGACAGTCTGCAATATAATATACATGACAATCTACAATATAATATACATGACAGTCTACAATATACATGACAGTCTACACTATAATATACATGACAGTCTACTATATACATGACAGTCTACAATATAATACACATGACATTCTACAATATAATATACATGACAGTCTACAATATACATGACAGTCTACAATATAATACACATGACAATCTACAATATAATATACATGACAGTCTACAATATACATGACAGTCTACACTATAATATACATGACAGTCTACTATATACATGACAGTCTACACTATAATATACATGACAGTCTACAATATACATGACAGTCTACACTATAATATACATGACAGTCTACAATATACATGACAGTCTACACTATAATATACATGACAGTCTACTATATACATGACAATCTACAA